>NC_143584.1:205201918-205353556 GCF_048544385.1 Mastigoproctus giganteus | reverse complement strand
TCTCTTGTCAGATAAAATAAATGAATGTGGCTTTAACATAGGAATAAAATAAAATAAAAATGTAACAAGCTGAACAAAACTGAAGACAACTAGAGAATAATCATTTTGACAGATTAATTGCAGATAACTTGATGACAGATTTTTTTTATTAGCAAATGTATGCTGAAAATGGTGAATAACACACACACACACACACACACACACACATACACACACTAGCTCTACACAGAAAAGTAGTAAAGGTTGTAGGTTTATATTTGATAACTGCATGTATTTCTGCTTCAATTTCTGTCTTGGGGACACTTTGATAATCAAGGCATTCAAGACTTGTTCTCATGCTAACATCAGAAATGAAAACTGTTGTCCATGAGTCAATCTAACTTATTCGTTTTAATATAAATAACATCACCAAATAGGCAAAACCACTATTTATTTAAAATTCAAGGCATTGTCATTATGGCTAATTCAAAGCTTATCAGTCTCTTGTCAGATGATAAGTGGCCTCTATTAGCAAACTTATGCTGATTAGTGAATAATGTATCAAGTCTAAGTGACCAGCCACAGATGGAAGAAAAACTTCTAATTAATCATATAAAAAAGCTTGCATACTTTTGATCACTAATTCTGTGGTACATTGACTCTATAATGCATACATTAATATAACTGGATAATTGTACACATTTCTATGCCATAGTCTCAGTAACTGGATTAACCAAAGTGTATCTGGCACAAAAACTGACACAAAAATGCATACAATTATCAAATTTTAAACAATTCAACAGTCCAAATTTGGAAATGGTAGACTTATATTTCCAACTTTCACATTAATCTACTTGAGGAACTGGAATTCACATCTAACAATGGAAGCAAGAATGGACTGGTATATAGATGAATAAACTTGAGAGAATTGCACATATGAAAAAATAAATGAACTGCACTATTTCAGTGAAATACTATTTTTGTAACTGTTATTCTAATATTATAATCAACCTAGTTTTGCTAATTTCACTTCTATGGCATTTAAGACTCTAACCTTAAGGTATCTTGGTGGTTGTTTCAATAGCATATTAAGCATTGTTTTGACTGGAGGCTGCTGACCCCATGCATCTTGATTGCTTCAACTAACCATAGGGAAAAGATTTTGGCCTATAATTAAACCGATTTGGTTTGTTTGGGCCCATATTGGTAGTGTTCCCTCATTCATTCAGTAGCCTTATAGCTGTTTTCCCAGCAGGTTACATTATGAGGAGTGGACGTGGCTCTTGATTCCTCTTAGATATATATATAACCTGTAATCTTTTGTTAATTCCCTTTTTATACCAAATTAAACTGATATTTGGAGTTCCTTTATTTCTACTTGAATTTGCAGCTTCATTATACAATATGTATAGAGATCATTAGCAAATGGAAAGGTACACCCAAAGCTTCAGTAAAAAAGATAACCTAGTTTAAACAAGTGAAAATTATTGAGAAGCACTGCTCGAAATACTGCTGATATTCTATCATGAATGACATATCTGAAATGAAATTCTTAATTAACCAGATCAGCTCTTGCTTAGCAGCTGCACCTATCATATAATAAACACTTTGTTTGCTAAAAATGTAAACTTGCATGGATCTAACTCTTAGTAAACTGGAACCAAATAAAAACAAATAGCCAAAAATTATATTAGATACCCTTTTGGAATGCACAGAATAAAAAAACAATGAATGTTATGGAATATTAAAGCACTTTATATGTTATTATTATTTAAATTTGACAGTGGTAGAGAATGAAAAGGACCTGGGGGTAATTGCGCAGGCAGATATGAAGTTCTCTGAGCAGTGCAGACGAGCTGCAAGAGTAGCTCATGGTGTCTTGTCAATGATATACAGGAATTTTTCTAGCAGGGATAGGGATGTAATTATTCCCTTGTATAAGGCATTGGTCAGGCCACACCTTGAGTACTGTATACAGGTCTGGAGGCCTCATTTCAAGAAGGATGTAGAGCTGCTGGAATGAGTACAGAGAAGGGCAACAAGATTAGTGAATGGAACAAAGGGTTGCTCTTACGAAGAAAGGCTTAAGTTTTGCAAATTACAGAGTCTGGAGACTAGGCATCGGCGAGGTGATCTGATAGAGGTGTATAAGGCTTTGAATGGCTTGAGCATGCTCAATGCCGATGGGGTTCTTCCTCTTGCTCAGAATAATCACCTGAGAGGGCATAAATTCAAATTGAGGAAGGACGGATGTCAGATAGATGTCCGGAAATTTGCCTTTAGCCAGCGGGCAGTTGGTTTGTGGAATAGACTTCCATCACTTGTTGTTGAAGTTGATAGCCTAAACAAATTTAAGGCTCAGCTGGACAGGTATTTTGAACGAACGGAGGGGTGAAATGGGAGTAGTGGTTGTATGTTTTTTTTTTTTTTGGCTGATGCTGAATAAGCTTGCTTTCTTGCATCATATGCCTCTACTAATGCTAATGCTAAATTAGGTTTAGTTTGATTTTTGCTATTTAGTGTTATGAACTATCTATAAGAAACAAAAAAGGAGTCAAAAACTTACATCAATATCTGCTTTGACAAATTCTTCGGAACAATAGGGACATTCCAGACAATTCTGAACACATTCATTCTTTATGTGTCCATCCAATAATTTATGGTTCATAGAAGCACAGCAATTAGGACACTGGATCATGAAAAAATCACATCTACCTTTGTGTTCCTATAGTAATATTCAACTAATATAAACATTTGTGATTTAAGGAAAAAACATCATTTAACAATATTCGCTATTTCTGAACACAATTTACTTTGCTTACATTATTTTGTAATTACTAACACTTGAAGCATTATTTATGATACAAATAACACAGCAAATAACTTTTTACTTTATACAGAATAAAACTAGTCTACATACTTTTATGTTTAGTGACAGCAAATATACAGTGGATAGTTTGATTGTCATGCATACACTCTTCACAAAGTCAGTTTTTATGGCTTCCAAGTATTATCTCATTATCTATGAAAATTATAGAAAATTCAAAAAGCAAGGCTTTGTTCAAAAATGGAGGAAGAAATACAACTAGATATCACAGTACCTATAGAGTTTACTTTACTTCCAACATTTATGTTGTGTCCAATGAAAACAACATAAGCATCGAAATGATAATGAGAAGACATGTTATTGTTGTATTTTTATTCTAATTTCCTACAGAATTCTGAAACACATGGATTCTTGTAATATACAGTTATTATTTAATTAAATATTTAAATTTGATACTTGACTTTAATCATGTCTTTAAGTGAGATGTTTTCTTTGCAGGTCTTATCCATCCATTGTTCACATGCATAATCATTATGGGAAGCTTGTTCACAATGCAGGTCTTATCCATCCATTGTTCGCATGCATAATCATTATGGGAAGCTTGTTCACAACCTAATAATTAAGCATGTGAACAAGAACCTGATAACAAGAATGCAAATGACATTCTCCTAAGGAGTTTAAGTTATTTTTGAATGAGTTTGTTAAGCTGAGCTCCATTCACAGTCAACACTGAATGCTAGAAAAGTTCCTCCAATATCCTCAAACTTTGCAAGGTCACAAAACTGTTAATTTTGAAGTGCAAACATCACCATATCAGTAAAGTTTTCCATTTAATTTTTTCATGCATGACAAATTTAAAGTCATTGTACTGTTTAACTATGACAGTATTTTCAGTTAAAAAGTTTGGGTATTTTAAGCATAAAGCATTAACTTGCTCAGTGCCATAGGTGAAGTCATACTCAACTATTGCTGAACAATCAAAGGCTAACCATTCTTGTACTTCATCTCAAGGAAACCTCTCTTCCAAATGAACACAAAGCAGGTTTATAAAATTTAGCAGAGAACTCATATCCACAGCAATGTTTTTTTCCCAGCTTTTGCTAAGTAAATCCTTAACTTTATCACTCCACGAAACATATCACCAACATACTGCTTTCTTAATTTGCTCAGTCTGCCATGTGCAAAATGAAGTGCATCAAGTGGTGTCAGACTATTGCAAAAGCTCACAGTGCAGCTAGTTTTCCTAAAAACATCATTCAAAACTTCTAGGGCTATTTGGTATTTAATGTTTGTTAACTTCTTATGGCAGTATTTCAAAATGGGATTGTTCGATTTATCTTCCTCAAAATACTCAATCAGTGTTTCATAATTTTTGATTATTGCTTGCAGCATAAAGTACATGGATAACCACCTGACTTCATTGAGGGGTCTGAAAGCAACAGATTCATTTTCAGAAGTAGTGATAATTTCTTAAAATTTGCATCATTTTGTTGTGGACCAAGAAAACATGGTATACATTATTCGCTTTTGAGTTTCAGTATCTTGTATTAACTTGACCTCCGTCCACGCTTCAGAAATGCCCAAATCCTCACGGTGTTGTTGAACTAAGTGTGGTATATCCCACTTTAGTTGCTCTGTTACACCATTAATTCACTTAGTTCAACACGGTGCTGTTGAACTAAGTGTGGTATATAGCACTTTAGTTGCTGTGCTACACGATTAACTTTGCTCAACATCACTGACATGTCAGATGTAAACATCATTTTCTGCAGGTCAGCACAGTGGTTAGCGCAAAACTGCTTGATTGCCAAAACAATAGAAGAAATATCACATGCCTGAAGGCTGCACAATTCCACCAAAATAAGTTTTATACAGAGTAGAATTTTTATGCCTACATTTTAAGTAGAGTATGAGGCATTTGTTGACAGATACAGCTGTGCTTTCACTGACTGCTAACATACGAAAATCTGCTGAAGCTATTTCCTCAATCGTTTCTTTCAGAACAATGCTGTTGATAATCTCCAAAAATGCAAACATGTAACTTATGCTTTACTAACAATCGGAAATTTTCACAAACTTTTCCATATGTTCATTTAACGTCTTGAACTGAGACAAAAAAGTTATTCATTTTAATGGATAAAAGAACACTGCTGATAAGCACTTTAATCTCCTCTGGGTTTGAACATTTTCTTTCTCATTCATCTAGACTTTCATGCAGCATACACAGCAGCCCTGTAGCTGCTAATGAAGTATTTTGGCAACTGAATTATTCTCACTGTCGACATGTGATTTGCTTATGAGATGATGCTTTAAAAAGTCAAGTTTCCAAATGTCGACCCACTTCTTTCAACTATTAAATTCTCCTGGAACAATACAAACATATAATGCCATTTTTTGAATCAAACATAAATATTTATTGCAATGGAATATACCACATTTGTCGGCCTAGAAGATGCACTTTTTTCCTTATAAATAAATACCTTAAAAAATTGCTGCATCTTAGAGGCCAAAAGTGCCAATACAGCACATGCACAAAACTGAGAGTTAACATAGAGTAATTAATAGATAGTTAACTACTATATATTAGTACACTTTTCAGTAATTACCAAGCTGTTGTTGGAGTAACAAATGAATTCCAGTTATACATTTAAGCCCTGATCAATGCTAGGTATGTCAAGAAGGCAAAATTATACTATTGGATTTAAGCTAAAAGTAGTACAATATGCCAAAGAACACGGGAACAGAACAGCAGAACAAAATTTCAGACCACTGCCTACCGAGAAGATAATTAGTCAATGGAGGAAGCATGAAGTTTTATAACAAGAAGCTGATAAAACAAAGCACAATCTTTGTAAAATTCCACCTAAATGGCCAAATTTGGAAGAAAACTTGTGTAGTTCAATAATAGAACTTAGAGATGTGGGTATAGCAGTGAGTACTAAAATGATAATAGTAGAAGCACAGAACTGAGCAGCTGATATTGGGATATACGACTTTAAAGGAACTGAATCTTGGTGTTATTGCTTCACAAAAAGAAACAAATTAAGTTTACACACAAGAACTAGAATAGCCCAGATAATGCCTGCTCTCTGGGCTATTGCTAATATGCCAGAGAATGCAAACAGCAAATATTATATTTCCATAAATTTGTCCTTAATGCTAGAAAACAAAGCAATTACAAAACTTAGCCAAATCAGGAATATGGATGAAATTCTGTTGACTTTTCATGTGCCATGCAATAAAACTAAATCTGAGAAGACAAAAATCTATAACTATTAAAACCACTGGACATGAAAAGACACACTACACTACAGTTTTAACTTGTGCTGATGGGATCAACCCTCCTCCAATGTTAATTTTTAAAAGAAAAACTTTACCGAAAGATAAACTGCCAAATGGAATTCACGTACTTGTACAACCAAAGGGATGAATGGATGAAGAATATATCAAGGATTGGTTTGTAAAAGTTTGGTCCAAGCATCCTGGTAGACTACTACGTAAAAATGCACTACTAGTATGAGATCAGTTTAGAGCACATAGGACTGAAAACATCAAACTGGCCAAAATGATGAACACAGAATTGGTGATAATTCCGGGTGGCTTAACTTCCCAGTTACAGCCGCTAGATGTTAGCACCAATAAGTCATTCAAGAATAACACGTGGGAACAATGGAATAAATGGATGATTGAGGGGAACCAAGATATGACACCTATGGGAAGGATGAAATATCCATCAATAGCACAAGTGTGTGAATGGGTGCTGAAGTCATGGCACAATGTTAAGATTGAAATTGTGGCCAAGTCCTTTAAAAATATGGTATAAGTAATGCAATGGATGGCACTGAAGCTCATTTATTGTATGAGAGTGACATTGATACTTGTGAAGAGGATGATTATAATGATGATTATGTTGAGGATAATGATGATCAAGTCAGTAATAAATCTCAAGTTGAATAATGCTAAAATAATAAGAGTAATAATGCTATACCTTTCTTTATTGACTTTTGGGTTTTATTTTTATCAAATTTTAAATTTCCATTGTATTAACAATAATTTTTTTCAAAAGTTTTTTTCTTAAAGTTCCGTTCCAAAATTAGGGTACGTCTTCCAGGGTGCAGCATCTTATAAGCCAACAAATGCAGTATATCAAATTACGACTTTTAGGAGTAGCAGTTTCTATTATTTTGTCAAGCCATTGCACTTTAATTTTTTTTTTAATGAAAACCCCAAGCACAAGAGGTATTAGAACCTATAATACTTAGTACCATACATGGGTTGAAGGTTGAGAAGATGAAAAAACATACTTGTTGACAGACTTGAATTTCTGTAGATTGTAATTTTCAGGCAATATGTATGAAGGGAGATTGTTCCAGAAAACAGAAGTTGAAGGAATAAATTAAGAAGAAATGTTGGTTCTGTGAGTTTGAGGTTGGACAGAAAGGATTCTAACTTGTTACAGCACGTACCATGGAAGTATCTATAGAAAAGGCATGCAGCAGAAACAGAATGTCTATGAGAGAGAGAGTGTGGAGAGAGAGAGAGAATTTGTTACAGATGAGTCATTAATTAACCTAACTACCCTCTTTTGAAAGGAATCTAGAAGATTGAGAAAGGTTTGGGAGCACTGCCCCAGATGTGAGAACACTATTCCATGGTAGGGTGGATTTGCAATTTATAAGTTTGGAAGAAAAGTAATGCCGAGAATGAAAGAGAAAATCCAGTTTTTTGATGCAGAGAAAGCAATATTTGTGATGTGCTTATTCTAAGAGATTAGAAATCAGGATAATCCCCAACAGAGATATGTGATCTTGTCTAGAAATCAGAGTGTCATCAAAAATAAATACAGGAGCAGAAAAAACCTTTTTGTAAGATATAAGACAGAACTGAGTATTAGAAGGATTGAAATCAACTAAGTTATCTTTGCCCCATTGGAGAATTACTTGGTTTATTGATGTTTTTTTTGGTGCATGGGCAACTACGGCCATGATGTGCCAAGTCCAAGGAGAATTACTTGGAGATCTGCATTTAGGGAATTGGCATCAGATATTTGGGAAGTTAAAACTGTTTGTGCAGGGTGCAAGGTTTCTCAAACTGGAAGGTGGAATACACTGTGCTACCATCAGCAAAACTGAGAAGTTAGAAGACAGAGAGCTATCTACATCACACACACAGTGAGTGGTCAGAGAGAAAACTGGATACTCAATTACAAAAAACAGTTAGAAAACCATAAGATGGAAGCTTATTTAGAAGACCTTAATGTCAAATACAGTCAGTCCTCGTATAGCACGATAGTTGTGTTCCTAGAAACCCTCGTGCAATGCAAAATCGTGCAATATAAACAACAGATCCTATGGGAAAAATAGGGTTAGGTGCCAACCACCCAAGATTGAACACACATTTGTAACCAAAAAATTACCAAACAAAATAAATAATCGTAATAAAATACATAAGTATTTTATTACAATTATTTATTATTATACGTAATAAAATATGTAATACGCAAGCATTTTAATTACTTAAGTATTTTAAGTAATACGTAAGTATTTTATTACGACTATTACGTAATAAAATATTGCTAATGCTTTTGCTTCTATCGTAAGCAAACTTGTTTTTGTTTGATTTTCTATCCAAACAGATGACAGCCATTCCATCTCTTCCAATTCTTTGTGTCTTAATCTAATGGATTTTAATTACACTTTGAGTTGTTCCTGGAAGGGAGTGAGTATAAATGAGTATAAAAATTTTCCCGGGTAAGAATGTTTGACCCAGTCCGCCTCTGTTTATCGATATTGCTTTTGTTTTTCTCTGTGAATCTGCAGTGTCTTCACCAGGACGCTTCCTTTTCACACCTTTTAAGTATTTTACTCATTTCTAGGGAATAAAGCACGATTACAAAACAAGGAGGCACGCTTGATACACATAAACAAAGCTGCGCGCGTGTAGCAACTGAATGAACAACACCGTAAAGGCAGAGATACACTATTAACACCTCACATTTTACTAAAGCACGTTTCTAGGGGTTACTACCATAAAACAATAAAAACAATTTCCAGTTGCATTTCTGTGAGTGGAATCTGTTATAAACTGGTAGTAAACTCGATCTAATTGCATTTGCGATTATACCGATAGCTGGAATTGTGTTGGTTTTTACGTTATTATGGTGAAATGTGTTTCCCCTTCACTGATATAAAAAAGAAATACATTTTCAGAATCTTCTCTTCATTCCTATCGTGTTGCGTTCAGTTGGGGTGATTCCGTGTTCGACTGCCATTTCTTGTAAACACAAAGGCGAATCGTGCATAAGCGAATTCGGTTTGTGTTATATAAGATATCGTTCCCCTATTTATAAATCGTATATGATCGAATTCGTGTAGTGTAAACACGTGTTATATGAGGACTGACTGTATGGTCAAAACCCATTGAAGTGCCAAGAGCAATTGTTTGAATTTAACCAAACTTTTCATTAAATTTTTCCATGGATGGGTAGAATAAGCCAGTGTATTACCAGTGGATTCAAAATTCTTCTGACATCTTTTTGATGGAAGACCCCAAGATGCTTTGAATAGACTGTACTGGGAATGGTAGGAGGTGGTTTGTCAAGATCAGCAATAAAAGAGTTAGAAGAAAAGTAGGATTCTAGCAGGTCAGCTTTATCTTTGGATGAAGTTACCATAGAACGATTGGTTTTGATAGCGGTGAGAATAATGATAGGCAAAAGTTTTGGTCAATAGCTTAGGCAAGAGACCAGAATGCTTGACTACCATTTGAACAAGAAGCAAGTCTTTTACTCTTAGCCTGTTAAAAGTCTATTTTGAAATGATTAATAACTGCTTTACAACTGTTGCAAGCTTTGGCTTGAGCAGAAAATGAACCTGGAGATTTGGATGCAAGCCAATTGCAATATGCAATGTTCTTATCTTGAACAGCCTTTGCACATTTATCGGAAAACCAAGATTTAGATAAAGGACAAGATTTTAAGGTGGAGTGTGGAATAAAGGATTTCATTCCTACAAGAATAATTTCACTGACATGATCTGACATCAGAAGATTTGAAACAGTAATCTGACCTAGGAAACAAGAAAAGAAATCTTGTAGATCACTCTGTTTTGCATTCTTGTAATGCAAAACAACACAAGGTTGAGAATGGCCACGAGAGAAAGGCTGCATTGAAGTAGAGATCATAATGCTGATGCTATAGAGGCAGTGTTAGGTGGATTAGAAAACTGCTAGCTTGGAGGGATTCAAAGACTAATAGATTAACAGTAGCCACTGGCAGAGGTGAAAGTGATTCTTGCACTGCTTCTATTAGAATGAGCAGCAGCCTGGAAAACAAGATGCAGGGGATTTCAGAGACTGCTGGGAGTCATTGCGGTACAAGTAAACACATGGGCTGTGTTAGGGTAGCTAAGAATAGGAACAGGTGCATGTATACTTGAGTGTAAACCATTGCTAGGAGTTGGGTAAATAAATTTGACTTGCTTTGAGGTGTTGGTCAAAACATCAAAGACAGATATTGTTGGGATATCAGAGATGTGGTGTCACACAGATATAAGAAATGCAGAAATGGAATTTGGGGAGTACAATGTGCACAAGAAGGATTGACAGGATAGGAAGAGAGGAGGGGTTATGCTATTAGTTAAGAAACACAAAATCCAAGGAAGTACAGCCAGTCGACATGGCTGGACAGTGCAGTGTCGAGTCAGTTTAGTGTGACACAAGCGCTGAGAAATCAAAATTGAGAGTAGGAGCGTGTTATAGACCTAATGACTCTGATGAGTATAACAACTGTACAGGGAAATAGAGTGGGCCAGTAAATCAGAGAGTCTTATAATGGGGGATTTTAATTTCCAAATATAGATTGGAATTTGTGGGTTGGTCCACTAGCAAGGATTGTTTTCTACAGCAGCACGTTCAGAAGGCAACTAGAAGGAGTAATACTCTTGATCTGATTATAAGTAGTGATTCTTCATGCATTAAGAATCTGCAGATAAAGGAACCACTAGGTGGCAGTGATCACAGTGTGCTGAAGTGGGATTTACTCAAAGAGGTAACTACCATCAGGGGTAAAGGGAAGGGTTTTTGCTTTCGCAAAGGTGACTACGGAGATCTGAGACTATTTAAATTCTATACAGTTGGACCAATTGATGACGTTACCGACAGCAAATTCAAAATGGGAAGCATTCAAAGAATTAATCTTGGAAGCTACTAGGCTTTTCATACCAACTAAGAAATACTGTTCAAAGTTTAGGCCTAAATGGATGTCAGCTGAACTAATGAGACATGTGGCAGAGAAGAAAAATGGATGGGATACATATAAATTAATGGGTGACACAGAAGCCTATGATAGATATAAGCTGGTCTGTAACCAAGTCACAAAGAAGGCTAGGCAGGCAAAGGCAGATTATGAGAAATCTTTGCCAAAGGATGCAAAGAAAAACAGCAAAGAGTTCTTTACTTATGTAAACTCTAGAGCAGGGGGTGGTCAACGAGTCGATCGCGGATTTAATTTCGGTCGATCACGACGAATTTTAAATATACAGTCATCCCTCGATTTGTGCAATGAAATTTTTGAGATGGTAGATCGTGGCACATTTTGAAGGAAAAAAGTAGATCGCATCACAAATTAAGTTGGCCACTCCTGCTCTAGAGGAAGGCGAATCAGATTGGTCCACTGGATATTGATGGTTCAACTGTTGATGATCCTCTTTAGGTAGCTAACAAACTAAATGAGTATTTTGCATCTACATTCACACATGATTTTGTAATAGCTGAGAGCAAAGTGTACGAGAAATTGTTGAAGATAAACAAAAGAAAGGCACCTGGGGTGGATGGGATCTATCCAGTTATATTAAAGGAGGTGGGAAAGGAACTAAGCAAACCCTTAGCCATAATTATGAGGGTTTCCTTGGACTCAGGGAAGGTAACGATGGACTGGAGATATGAAAACGTGACCCCAATTCATAAAGGAGGATCAAAGGGCGACACAAGTAATTACAGACCTGTTAGTTTAACTTCTGTTGCAGGGAAATTAATGGAGGCATTGGTTAAAGAAGCACTGCAGGATCATCTATACAAGACTTCAGTTATAGCTCTGACACAGAATGGTTTTGTTAAGGAAAAATCTTGTCTGACCAATTTGATTGGATACTATACCGGTGTGCAAAATTTAAGGACCAGTCAGGTTTTCACCTGTAGCTTCTCATAGGAGTGGCCTGGATTTGGGAAAAGCATACCAAAGGAACCTTGTGAGGTATAGAAATAATGAAGGAAGCAACACCGACACAACAACAGAAACAAAACTGTACAGAGGAATGTTATTCAAAAATGGCAACATAGCACTGGCTGCCATGATACAGATGCATCACTGCTATAGATGGAACAAAGAGAAGAGGTGGTCCTCAGTAGGAGATATGGCCACCCCTAATGTTGATGCAGGCTTTGTACCGCCTGTCCATACTTAGAACAATGCTTTTGATAAGTTCTTGCGGTAACATCATCCATTCCTCTGTCAGCACCATCTTCAGCTGGTGAACATTTTCTGGTGGGTGTGGACGCTAGGCTTCTCCCCAGAGCGTCCCATATGTGTTTGATGGATTTAGATAAGCTGGTCTGTAACCAAGTCACAAAGAAGGCTAGGCAGGCAAAGGCAGATTATGAGAAATCTTTGCCAAAGGATGCAAAGAAAAACAGCAAAGAGTTCTTTACTTATGTAAACTCTAGAGCAGGGGGTGGTCAACGAGTCGATCGCGGATTTAATTTCGGTCGATCACGACGAATTTTAAATATACAGTCATCCCTCGATTTGTGCAATGAAATTTTTGAGATGGTAGATCGTGGCACATTTTGAAGGAAAAAAGTAGATCGCATCACAAATTAAGTTGGCCACTCCTGCTCTAGAGGAAGGCGAATCAGATTGGTCCACTGGATATTGATGGTTCAACTGTTGATGATCCTCTTTAGGTAGCTAACAAACTAAATGAGTATTTTGCATCTACATTCACACATGATTTTGTAATAGCTGAGAGCAAAGTGTACGAGAAATTGTTGAAGATAAACAAAAGAAAGGCACCTGGGGTGGATGGGATCTATCCAGTTATATTAAAGGAGGTGGGAAAGGAACTAAGCAAACCCTTAGCCATAATTATGAGGGTTTCCTTGGACTCAGGGAAGGTAACGATGGACTGGAGATATGAAAACGTGACCCCAATTCATAAAGGAGGATCAAAGGGCGACACAAGTAATTACAGACCTGTTAGTTTAACTTCTGTTGCAGGGAAATTAATGGAGGCATTGGTTAAAGAAGCACTGCAGGATCATCTATACAAGACTTCAGTTATAGCTCTGACACAGAATGGTTTTGTTAAGGAAAAATCTTGTCTGACCAATTTGATTGGATACTATACCGGTGTGCAAAATTTAAGGACCAGTCAGGTTTTCACCTGTAGCTTCTCATAGGAGTGGCCTGGATTTGGGAAAAGCATACCAAAGGAACCTTGTGAGGTATAGAAATAATGAAGGAAGCAACACCGACACAACAACAGAAACAAAACTGTACAGAGGAATGTTATTCAAAAATGGCAACATAGCACTGGCTGCCATGATACAGATGCATCACTGCTATAGATGGAACAAAGAGAAGAGGTGGTCCTCAGTAGGAGATATGGCCACCCCTAATGTTGATGCAGGCTTTGTACCGCCTGTCCATACTTAGAACAATGCTTTTGATAAGTTCTTGCGGTAACATCATCCATTCCTCTGTCAGCACCATCTTCAGCTGGTGAACATTTTCTGGTGGGTGTGGACGCTAGGCTTCTCCCCAGAGCGTCCCATATGTGTTTGATGGATTTAGATTGAGGGAACGGACAGGCCAATCCATACAAACAATGTCCTCACTTTCCAAAAACATATCAACAGCTGCAGTGTGATGGGGTATGATGTCATCATCCATAATCACGAACTTGGGGCCAATGGCACCTCAGAACAAATGCACATGGGGAAGGATTACCTCGGTACAGCAGCGTGCACCAGTTACAGTATTGCCTTCCAGTATCTGGAGTTGTGTACATCCATCCAATATAACGCCTCCCCAGATGAGAATACCTCGACTGCCATATCGATCCCTTTCAGTGATGTTTGCAGAGTGATAACTTGTGCCAACCTCTCGCCAGATTAGCTGACGTCCAGAATCGCTGCTGAGACTGAATCTACTCTCATCAGTAAAGAGTACCTTAAGTAAAGATTTTGTAGTTGTAACCTTTAGAAATAGTGTTGGTCCTTAAGTTTTGCACACCAGTGTATGATGTGGTCACAAAGGAACTGGATGCAGGGAATAACTTTGATATTATATATTTGGATCTTAGAAATGCTTTTGATACTGTTGGACATGGAAGACTCCTGCACAAATTGGAGCAGTGTGGCAGTGGAGGCAAATTGCTGCTATGGATAAAGGGATGATTCAGTAGGAGAAGACAGAGAGTGGTAATAAATGGACATTGCTCTTCATGGATTAATGGACTCCTTCAGGGTTCACTTTTGGATCTATTGTTGTTTTCTGTATTTATTAATAGTAGTAGTGGCACGTGATGCAAGAAAGCAAGTGTAGGAGCTTATGCAGCATCAGCAAAAAAAAAAAAAAAAATCACACCATTCCCTCCAAATGCCTGTCCAGTTCCTCCTTAAATTTATTTAACCTATCAACTTCCACAACGACAGATGGAAATTTGTTCCAGCAATTAACCACCCGCTGGCTAAAGGAAAATTTCAGCACATCTATTCTACATCTGTCCTTTCTTAATTTGAATTTATGCCCCCGTAGGTTTGTAATCTGAACAAGTGGAAGGTCCCATCAGAATTCAGCGTGCTCAACCCATTCAAGGCCTTATAGACCTCAATCAGATCACCGCGCAGGTGCCTAGTCTCCAGCCACTGCAAATTGCAGTGGCTGGAGACTATAATGATATTTATGATGGTATATCAGGCTTAATGTCCAAGTTTGCAGACAATATGAAGATTGGCAGGGTTGTTAATGACACTAATGAGAGTACACTGCTGCAAAAGGATCTAGAAAAGTTGAGCAGGTGGGCTGAGAGGTGGCAACTGAAGTTTAACATTGACAAATGTAAAGTACTGCATACATATGGGAAGCAGTAACCCTAGAGTAACGTATCAACTGTGTGGTACTAAACTGACAGTGTAGAGAATGAAAAGGACCTAGAGGTAATTGTGCAGGCAGATATGAAGTTTTTTGAGTAGTGCAGACGGTCTGCAATAGTAGCTCATGGTGTCTTTGTCAATGATATACAGGAATTTTTCTATTAGGGATAAGGAGTTGATTATCCCCTTGTATAAGACAATGGTCAGGCCACACCATGAGTACTGTATACAGGTCTGAAGGCCTCATTTTAGGAAGGATGTAGAGCTGCTGGAGCGAGTACAGAGAAGGGAAACAAGATTAGTGAATGGAAGAAAGGGTTGCTCTTACAAAGAAAGGCTTAAGTTTTGCAAATTACGTGTCTGGAGACTAGGCAAAGTGATATGATTGAGGTGTATAAAGCCCTAAATAGTTGAGCATGCTCAATGCTGATGGGATTTTTCCTCTTGCAGAGATTAATCGCCTAAGAGGGCATAAATTCAAATTGAGGAAAGACAGTTGTTTGTAGGATAGATGAGTGGGAATTTGCCTTCAGCCAGCGTGTGGTTGATGAAACTTCCATCTGTCACTGTAGAAGTTGATAGCTTAAATAGATTCAAGCAGAACTAGACAAACATTCGGAGTGAGTGGATGAGTGAAATTAGAAGTTTTTTTTTTTTTGGCTGATGCTATATAAGTTCGCTTTCTTTCTTTCATCATGTACCTTTACTAATGCTAATGCCGACCGGGCTAGCCAGGTGGGTAAAGTGCCTGCCTGACAACCCAAAGGTCGTGGGTTCGAATCCCGCCTTGGGCTTGGATCAGAGTAAAATGCAAAAACTTTGGGAGGTGCATTATGGCCACAGAAGCCGATGCGCCAACAACTAAAAAACAACAACAGCAACAACTAATGCTAATGCTAATAACCAAGTTATGATCTCTTCATAATGATCTTGCAGAATACAAAACAACACGAGGTTGAGAACATGCCTTGAGAGAAAGGCTGCATTGAAGAAGAGATCATAACCAAGTTGTGATCTGAAGTGGCAAGAGGACCACTCACCTTAACTGTTAACTTAGAAGGGTTGTTTATGAGAAAAAGATCAAGCATGTTCATGCATGGTTAGGATTCTCTGCTATTCTGGTAGGTAAATGAACAATCTGTGTGAGATCATTAGTAATTGCAAAAGCCTCAGCATCTCAACCAGCTGGGTCCGTGTGACTAGAAAAGAGAAGACAGCTGGAGTTGTGAACACAAAAAATTAAATTAAATGAAGTTGCAGTTCTTTTGTGCTTAATACCCTTCACCTCTTTTGAAATAGTGAATCAATATTTTTACTTTGTTTATAAAATACACTTTTACATAAGCAATAAAAATTTGAAAACAATTAGTCTACATTTCTATGATATCAATGTTCAACAATGCTCACTGTGCAAATAAGAAAAGGAAAGGAGTTTGTTGTGAACCATAGACAATGGTGTCAACAGACATTACTCAAAAGTCTCCAAACAGAGTGCTAAAAGCCTACTAGTTAAAGAAGCACTGCAGGATCATTTAGACAAGACTTCAGTTATAGCTCGGACACAGCATGGTTTTGTTAAGGGGAAGTCTTGCCTGACCAATTTGATTGGATACTATGATGCAGTCACAAAGGAACTGGATGCAGGGAATAACTTTGATATTATATACTTGGATCTTAGAAAGGCTTTTGATACTGTTGCACATGGAAGACTGCTGCACAAATTGGAGCAGTGTAACATTGGAGGCAAATTGCTGCTGTGGGTAAAGGGGTGGCTGAGGGGGAGAAGACAGAGAGTTATAATCAATGGACACTGCTCGTTGTGGACTAATGTTATTAGTGGAGTCCCTCAGGGCTCAGTGTTGGGTCCATTATTGTTTTCTGTATTCATAAATGATATTGATGATGGTATATCAAGCTTAATGTTGAAGTTTGCAGACGATACAAAGGTAGGCAGGGTTGTCAAGGACACTACTGACACTATGCTGCTGCAACAGGATCTGGACAGGTTGAGCAGATGGGCTGAGAGGTGGCAAATGAAGTTTAACATTGACAAATGTAAAGTACTACACATGGGAAACAGCAACCCCAGAGCAACGTATCAACTCTGTGGTACTACACTGACAGTGGTAGAGAATGAAAGGGACCTCGGGGTGGTTGTGCAGGCAGATATGAAGTTCTCTGTGCAGTGCAGACGGGCTGCAAGAGTAGCTCATGGTGTATTGTCAATGATATATAAGAATTTTTCTAGCAGGGATAAGGAGGTGATTATTCCCTTGTATAAGGCAATGGTCAGGCCACACCTAGAGTACTGTATACAGGCCTGGAGGCCTCATTTCAAGAAGGATGTAGAGCTGCTGGAACGAGTACAGAGAAGGGCAACAAGATTAGTGAATGGAACAAAGGGGTGCTCTTACGAAGAAAGGCTTAAGATTTGCAAATTACAGTGTCTGGAGACTAGGCACCAGCGAGGTGATCTGATAGAGGTGTATAAAGCATTGAATGGTTTGAGCATGCTCAATGCTGATGGGATTCTTCCTCTCGCTCAGAATAATCACCTGAGAGGGCATAAATTCGAATTGAGGAAAGACAGATGTAGGATAGACGTGCGGAAATTTGCCTTTAGCCAGCGAGTGGTTAGTTGGTGGAACAGACTTCCATCCCTTGTCGTGGAAGTTGATAGCCTAAATAAGTTTAAGGCTCAGATGGACAGGTATTTTGAACGAACAGAGGGGTGAAGTGGGAGTGGTTTTTTTTTTTTTTTTTTTTTTTTGGCTGATGCTGCATAAGCTTGCTTTCTTGCATCAAATGCCTCTACTAATGCTAAGCCTTGAGTAGCAACAATCAAGTTGGGCCTCTCACAGACAGTCTCATGTGGTCAATTTTGCATTTTTCAAGGGATGACCATGTTTGTTTTATCATTATAATTTTTTTTGGAATTTAATTTTTTGTGTGCAGTTTAATTTCTTATGTGCATTGATTTCAAGACCTATTGCCAGCACATGCACACACAGCTTAGAGGGAACATTGGTGTGTGTATATATAATACTTGCATAATTATGCATTTTCACTTATAACATTTAAACATTACGAAATTCTCTATATTTGAGACCTAAAACCTTTAAGCAAGTTCACAATTTGCGTGAAATTTTGTCACCTATGACACTGCTATTCTAAGGGCCACGTATGAAGGATAAATATACTGGCATAACAACTGAAAAATATTATCAGTTCAAAACCTTACATCAATCTCTCTCCTGCGAACATCTTCTGAACAGTAGGGACATTTCACAGAAGTTTCAGGACATTCATTCTTTATGTGTCCATCCAATGACTTGTGATTGATACTAATGTTACAGAATTGACAGTGGACCATATAAAAATCACATCCATTTTTGTGTTCCTAGAATAACATAAATTAATATTAATTAATATTAACGTGAACTTTTTGTTTTTAACATTGACTATTTCAGTACAATTTTCTCGCAGTTTAGAGATATTTTCTTTTAATACTAACACCTCAAACATTATTAAAAATAAAAAGAATACTGGAAAAATTGTTTATTTACTTTGTATAAAATAAAACTCAACTGCTGTATATTTTCTGTCATATATAATGACAGAAAATATGCAGCAGTTGAGTTATCTCCTTAACTATAAAGATAGCAAAAAAAAGGAGATGAGGTTGTGAAGCCTATAAGTAAAATGTTGTTTAAATTTTAATTCAATATATATATATATATATATATATATATATTTTTTTTTTTTTAAATATCTTATAAATGCAATATGGTCACAAATAAAATTTCTGATGATAATAATAATGATACTGCAATTTTGCAAGATAATTTGAGTTTTGTCATACATTGCATTCCCATCACAGAAAGTCCAACGTATAAACCATTACTGATATATATCAACTAGAGAAATATGCAGGTAAACTTATAATCAAAACAACAGACTCCATCATGCAAAACAAAAACATCTGTATGAATATTTTATTAATTCATGGTGACCCAATTTTGCCAGACTATTGAATATTAAGAAAAAGCTTAAAGATCTAAAAAACTGTCAAGAATGTACTAATACCAGAGTGTTAAATATAACTAGGTTGAAATAAATTGTCAAGGCCCTAAAAGGTTCCAAATAGTCTCTGATAATTTTTTTTACTAGTAAATCACTGATGAAACAGTAGAACAGTCCCATCATATGACTGGAATTTACAAGAGGATCATTATTTTACATTCAGAAATTTCTATAATTCACTGACCAGACTTAAAACAATAAACAAAATACAGTCGGTCCTCGTATAACACGTGTTTGCATTACACGAATTCGATCATACACGATTTATGAATAGGGGAACGATATCTTATATAACACGAACCGAATTCGCTTATACACGATTCGCCTTTGTGTTTACAAGAAATGGCAGTCGAATGCGGAATCACCCCAACTGAACGCAACACGATAGGAACGAAGAAGATTCTGAAAATGTATTTATGTGTTTTATATCAGTGAAGGGGAAACACATTTCACCATAATAACGTAAAAACCAACACAATTCCAGCTATCGATATAATTGCAAATGCAATTAGATGACTCCATCTATTTTACTACCATCAGTTTACTACCAGTTTATAACAGATTCCACTAGCAGAAATGCAACTGGAAATTGTTTTTATTGTTTTATGGTAGTAACCCCCAGAAATGTGCTTTAGTAAAATGTGAGGTGTTAATAGTGTATCTCGGCCTTTACGGTGTTGTTTATTCAGTTGCAACACGCGCGCAGCTTTGTTTCTGTGTATCAAGCGTGCCACCTCGTTTGTAATTGTGCTTTATTCCCTAAAAATTAGTAAAATACTTAAAAGGTGTGAAAAGGAAGCGTCCTGGCTAAGACACTGCAGATTCAGAGAGAAAAAAAAAGAAGCAATATCGATAAACAGAGGCGGACTGGGTCAAAAATTCTTACCCGGGAAAATTTGTAGTGGCCTCATACTACGGTTTATGGCCAAAATCACACCGGCCTCCGGCCCACCGTGGTTTCCCCCGTAAGGCTTATGGCCAGTCCGCTTCTGTCGATAGAGAAAAAATATGAAATTGTGAAACGCTTTGAGCGAAATGAAAGACCATGTGATATTGCACGTGCTACAGACCTAAATGAGGCAACGTGGAGAATTACAAAGAATGCAGAGAAAATAAAAACAACTTTCATAGTAGGAACAACTCAAAGTGTAATTAAAATCCATTAGATTAAGACACAAAGAATTGGAAGAGATGGAACGGCTGTCATCTCTTTGGATAGAAAATCAAACAAAAAGCAAGTTTGCTTACGATAGAAGCAAAAGCATTAGCAATATTTTATTACGACTTACGTATTATAATTTATACTTACGTATTATAATTTATACTTACGTATTATAAAATACGTAAGTATTTTGTTACGACTATTTGATTTAATATAATAAATTTTTTACGAATAAAATACGTATTTTATCCGTAAAAAATACTTTTTTAGTATTAAAAAATACTAAAAATACTTTATTATAATATATTATTATTTTTATTACGTATTTTAATCGCTATAAAATACGTAAGTATTTTATAATGATTAAAATTACCCGATTATTTATTGTGTTTGGTAATGTTTTGGTTCCAAATGTGTGTTCCATCTTGGGTGGTCGGCACCTAACCCTACTTTTCCCATAGGGCCTGTTGTTTATATTGCACGATTTTGCATTGCACGAGGGTTTCTAGGAACACAACTATCGTGCTATACAAGGACAGACTGTATAGTAAAATTACATTGATAAAATATTAAAATATGAAACAAAATAAACTACTAGAACTAAGATGTGCAAATGTCTCTCTCATGTACAAAGGTGGTTCTAAGCGTGGTGTTATAAGAGTGTGTAAAAAGTTATGCATAACATGCAGCATCATACACAGTGGAATGTAACCAGAATATTTCTGTGGGTCAGCCTAGACAAGCATTTTAAGCATCACATTGAACAGTATTTTTTTCGGCATATATAGGTTGTTGTTGTTGTTGTTGTTAGGTTTGTTGGTGCATCAGCAACTGTGGCTATAATGCACATATATAGGTAGAATGCTGCATATTATGTTCTGCTTGCACATGCCAATACAATTTTTAAACTAGGCAAGCAGTCAACACGCTTTCTCAAATGAACAGCAGAGTGCTGATCTATAAACTAGGTGTGATGTTTGATACTGAAAATATAATTAAGTAACCCAAAATTTTTTATTTGCTCTTCTGTATATTGTTTATTTTGTATTTCATCTAGATTTTTTTTTTTTTTATGGAAACCCCAAACTTGAAATGTATTAGAATGTATAGTACTTAGTACCATGTCAGGGTTGAAGGTTGAGAGGCCACAAGATACTTGTTGACATTAAACTTGAATTTCTTTAAATTGTAATTTTCAGCTAGATTTCCTTTTATTTATTTTATGCAATAAAAGAAAAATATATATACCTGTAAATTACAGAGACACTAATTTTTTAATTACCTAAACAAAGTTAGAACTTCAAAATTATAAAATAGCTAATGTTATTTGGAATCTGAAACTATATGAAGAACTGTCTTGCCTTTTCATGTGTTTTTTTGTTAGCCAGCAAAACTTAAACTCTCTGGTTAATGCAATGGTTTTATAGCTCGTAGTATCCAGATCCTGAATTGAAGCTGGAGAGCCAATTAATACCTGCACATGGGGAAACAGCAGTGTTCCTTTTAAAATAATTACTTCCTGGTATTGCAAAGACAAATTTTGCTGAGAACCAACAAACTTTGCCTTTGCAATAACCACAAGACAATAATATGTATTTGCTGAACTTTCAGTAGGCATTAACGTAAAATCACTGCTCAATGTCCTCAGTAAGAGTACACAGTAGCAGTTTCCCACTTGTCACTCATTTCAAGGGATTGCAGACTGGAGGAATTTCTAAAGGTCATGTCAATCAAGGCTATGTTTACTGATTACACAACCCGTGCAACCTGCAGACAGGACTAAACACTTGTATAAACAATAAAAGACGGGGCAATATGGTACTACAGTACATTGCGGATGCAACTCAAAACAAAAACAACTAGAAAGTCTAAAACTATGACATCTAAAATAAAAACAACTTTGTTTATCGCTGTTAATGATTATTAACAGCAATAAACAAAGCAAGTTTCTACAACAACTCAAATAAATTATAATTGGCCTAAAACATGGCAATTAAGCTATAATATTTACTTGATATTGCAATATTTTCAAACAAATGGGTAATCTACCATTTATTTAAAGGATGGGAAACCACTATGACAGCAGCCTCTTTCAGAATTTTCTGATCCATCATCAGGCAGCAGGTGTTTTATTTTAAATAAATGACAAAAAACAGACAAAAATACTTTTTTCAATGCCATTTGTTTGAAAGTAGTAAAATAACAGGTTAACAGCTCATTGCAAAGGCAAAGTTTCTTCTGATTTGTACAATATGTTCACTGGATCATTTAAATCCTGTTAGCAGCAACAAGGAAAATGAATTATGCTTACAGGAGACAAAACAAAACAACTTATTTGTTTTCATAATTTTCTTAGTCAGAAATGCCATGAGCTCATCGAAGTTACATATTGGCATATGGTAATATGAAAAGAATTTTTTGGGATATTTTTTGTTGTTTGAAATTTATATGGGGGGGGGAAGTACTTAGAATACTCTTAAGCATTGAATGGACCTACCAATGACAATTTCTCTTTTGTGATTTTATTCTTAAATAGATACAGCGTGTCAACACACAACCAATCTAAATGAAATTCATTTTGATACTGGCAAAAACGCACATATAGTTTACTACATCATGTTTCATGCTGTTTAGTTTACTCAGTGTTCATGTAAAATACCATGCTACACAGCATTTTACATGATTTCTATTTTGCTCTAAAGGTGATCTGAGTAGCCACAGCCCTGTTAGCCTGATTTCTGTGGCAGAAATTATGGAAACCATGATTAAGAATGCAGTGCAGGATAAGCTTGATAGGAATGACATTATTAGAGTTAGAGTAAGGTATTGTTAGGAGAAAATCTTGTCTGACCAATCTAGTAAAGTATCATGAGGAAGTCACAAAGGAATTGAATGAAAAGAAAAACTTTGACAAATTTATTTAGATTTCAGAAATGCTTGTGCAAAAGTTAAGGGGGGGGGGGGTTGGCTACTATATTGGGTTTGTTTGTTCGTTGTTTGGTTTTTAGGAACATTAGCAACTAAGGCCATATTGCTCCAGGATATGCGGTGGTCATTCCCTGACCTTTCCGCATCCTCCATATTTGGTGGTGACGGGCTTGAACCCCGGTAATCAAGAAGCATGTGCTGCTCCTTCACACCTGGCTACGGAGGCGCCACTACTATATTGGGTAAAGGTATGGTTAAATGGTATAAGACCATGGTTAGTTATAGATAGGCAATGCTCCAAACAGACAAATGTCATGAGCTGGGTCTATCACATTTCTGTGTTTGGGCCATTGTTTCCAATTTTCATTAATACTGAAGATGGTATCCTAACTACATATGCGAGATGGAATGAGCTCACTCACATTGGTCAAAATACAAAAATAGCAAGTTTAATCATTTTTCGTAAAAATATTGAGATTATGATTATTAACAGCAATAAACAAAGCAAGTTTCTACAGCAACTCAAATAAATTATAATTGGCCTAAAAAATGGCAATTAAGCTATAATGTAGGCAACAGTAATCCCAGGTTAAATTATGAAATGGAGAATAGTACAAATGCAACACAGCTGAAGAGGAAAATGGTCTAGCATTAGTAATACATTCAAAGATTAAGTTTTCCCAGAACTGCCTTAAGCCTGCCAGGGCAGTGCATGGGGTTCTATTAATAAATGTACAAGAATTTTGCTGGTAAAGATAAAGGTGATTATCCCACTGTACAAATTAATGGGTGGACAATTTCTTGAATATTGTAAACAGGTCTCGGTTTCTTGAAAGGGTGCAAATGAGGATAATAAGACTAGTTATGGATACAAAGGGATATTATTACATGAAGAAACTAGTTTTGGAAGCTACAAAGTTTTTAAACTAGGCTTTGCTCTGGATCTGACTGAGGTAAACTAAGACCTTAAAAGAGTTGACAAACTTACTGATGGGAATTTCCAGAGGGACAAAATTTATTAATTTTGTCTTTCTAGAATGATGCAAACAAGGGGACATAAATTCAAATTAAAAGAGACTATAGGGTAGGCTAAAAAAAAAAAAAAAAAAAAAGTTGCTTTTGGTCAAAGGGTATCAGCTTTTTTGCCTGGTAGAGTTAAAAAGCTAATGTACATTTAAATAGGAATTAGATAAAATAAACTTTGCTTCCTTCCATCATGATGCCATTTTTAATACTAATTATTTAAATTCTGTTTTTAAAGAAAAACTATTTTAAATAGTGTTACATTATTACAGGACATTTCTTTTATCTTGAGATGATAAACAAGCAGCATTAAAGTGCATCGTAAAGTTGTATTCTGACAAAGCCATTTAAATAGAAGTGTACTTAATGAACTAATAATAAAATTATTAATACAAGCTGTATACCACTGTCATAAAGAGTAAAGAATCTGGAAGAGTTCCAATTTTTCTCATTTGTTATTATTTGGTTTTTAGGAGCATTAGCGACTAAGGCCATATTGCTCCAGGGATATGCGGTGGTCATTCCCTGACCTTTCCACATCCTCCATATTTGGTGGTCATGGGCTCGAACCCCGGTCTAATCAAGAAGCGTGTGCTAAGCACTGCTGCTCCTGCCCACCTGACTACGGAGGCACCCTTCTCATTTGTGATTTCCTCTTTAGGGCAATACACAATTTGCCTTCAGTGAAGAAAGAAACTGTTAAAAGTTCTCTGTAGTCTTCACAGTAGAGGTTACATTAGTCTGGCCTCACAAATGACAGGCAGAATTCCTGTGGCTACACAGAAATGCCAATATTATAGCAATTCTGTATGGCACATGTGAACAATATCAGTACTATTTGTACCAATGTCGCTGACATATACTTCTTTGGAACCACAGAGGTTTTTCCCCCCCTAAATATGTTAATAAATCACAGGAATGAATGTCTAAGAGATCATCTCTTTGTTGAATTCTCTTCACAGTTCTCTTTTCACTGAACTTAAAATATTCAGTTTAATGAATAGAGAAATGAAAATGAAATGAAAAAAAAAAAAAAACAGAAAATAAAATAACATATTTTTTTAAAATTTGAATATAAAGTACTGGAAAATTTATACATCATTAGGAAACTAAAGAAACGTTGACCATGATATTAGACATTCTACTAGCATTTAAAAAGGATTCAATGCAACTTGTACATACAAAGCTACAAACTGTTTAAAAACTTACCTCAAAATCTTTCTTGGGAAAATTTTTGGAACAAAATGGACAGGTCAGAAATGTCTGGGGACATCTATCCAGTAAATGTCCATTCAAGGTTTGACGTTTCATTGAAGCATTACATTGCGGACAATGTACCTTCACAGAGCCACACTTAATTTTGTGTTTCTGCAGAAATCAGAAACAGTTTCAACATTAAAATATAAAGAAAATAAACCTTAAATAATAATAGCTTTTAAAGATAAATGGCAATAAACCAAATGACAACTTACCCAACTTACCAAGAGGGCCAGACCATGCATTAAAATAAAGTACATCAGTGCTTATAGCATTCTTTATGAACTATATTTGTAACTACCCAAAGTAAAGTATCTGCGACATACCAGACGATATGCCTAAATTCCCAAAATTCATTTAAAGAGAAGAGTAGGATTCTCTGTATCAACCAATTAGGATTCTCTGTATCAAACTGAGATAAGCATGCCCCGAGTCACAAATTACAGAACAAGAGATCAGCCTAAAAATAGTTGGACTGGTTGTTTATAGGATCCTGATACTCCCTGCATATGATGCAATAAAAATTGAATAAGATAAAATCAGAGAGCAAAAAATAAGAAGCTATCAAACACATTAATAATCATCAATATTTTCTTTTGCCATTTGCTTGCAGATAATGTAAAGTGAAAAGAACTATCACAGACTATTTCAATGAGATGCCCCTAGTGTCAGCTTGAAGAACCTGTACTGCTAGTACAGGACATATTTGCATGAAATTTGTTATAATATAAATGCAACAGAAAAACGCTGGTCATATAAGACAACTTCCCAATAAATGAAATAATTTGGGACTTTCATGTATTCCAGTTTCAGCAAGATAATTTCTCAGTGGTAAGGTTAATAACAGCGAGAAAATAAATTAAATTCCTAAGAGATATTCAAGTATAATTTACAGAAGCCAGTTCATGAGGGGAAACAGTGAGCAGCATACACACAGGAATTTTTAATTATCCTTCATGAGAAATGCATGAGAATGAATTCAAACAATTACAGAGAATTCAAATAATGAATTCAAACAATTATTAAAGTAACTGGGATTGTAAAAGGATAAACTGTCAGGAATAAGCTCTTTGAGCTCTTAAATTCAGAACTTTTTTATTTGTGATAATTTTGAGGTTTTCTGCTTAACTGAAATTGTGATTTAGTATTAGTAGCAGCAAATGATGCAAGAAAGCATGCTTATAAAGAACGAGCCAAAAAAAAATAAAGGAAATTCCCATATCACCTGTCCATCCTCTCCAATAATTTGCCTAGTTCTTCTTTGAATTTATTCAAACTACCCACTTCCATAACAACAGATGGAAGTTTGTTCCAATAATCAACCACCCACTGGCTGGTGGCAAACTTCCACACATCTATCCTGCAACCATCCTAACTCATATGTGTAGCTGAACAAAAGGAAGAATGCCATCTGCACTGACCTTACTCAATCCATTCAATGCCTTAAACACCTCAAACAGATCACTTCACAGGTGCCTGGCTCAGGATACTACAATTTGTGGAATTGAAGCCATTCTTGGTAAGAGCACCATTTTGTGCCCTTCTCTGCACCCGTTCCAGCAACTCTACATCCTTCCAAATATGAGGCCTCCAGACCTGTATTGTGTAGGTGGATCCAGAAACTTTTTCTGGGGGGGGGGGGTGGCCAAGTTCTCATGTCATTTATGATAGTTTAGCCTGTCTGCTGTGTGTACAGGGTGTAATTACGGTACAGTAAATGCATTATTTTTTTTTTTTTTCCATATCAGGACACTCACAAGGATCAGGAAAAGTAAAACAAATTCAGAATCCTTTAAATTTAAATATTTTACTCACATTTTTAAATTCATAATCCCATCATAAAATGTGCTATATAATTCACTGCTATTTCACTTACAGGGTTTCAAAGTTCAGTCTCTGCTAAATTTTCAGCAGAAGATTTTTAGCACATCTTCTGCTGTGAAAGGAATGTTCCTGTTTATGTTCATTAGTGCTAAGCCATTGAACTAATGTTCTGTCACAGTGTTGAGAAGGTAAGTTTTAACACGACACAGCACCGAAAATGATCTTTCTGTCCTGTGACAGACAGAATCGATATGAGTTGCAGAAGGATCCTGATGTGGACACAAGGTGAGTTTTTAACATTAGCATTAGTTGAGGCATATATGATGCAAGAAAGCAAACTTATAGAGCATCAGCCAAAAAAAAAAAACCTTCCCATTTCACCCATCCGGTCACTACAAATGTTTGTCTAGTTCAGCCTTAAATTTATTTAAGCTATCAACCTCCGCAACAACAGATGGAAGTTTGTTCCAGCAATCAACTACCCACTGGCCAAAGGCAAATTTCTGCACATCTATCCTACAACTGTCTTTCCTCAATTTGAATCTATGCCCCTCAGGTTCTTAATCTCAGCAAGTGGAAGTATCTCATCAGCATTGAGCCTGCTCAAACCATTCAAGGCCTTGTACACCTTAATCAGATCACCTCGCAGGTGCCTAGTCTCCAGATGCTGCAACTTACAGAATTTAAGCCTCTCCTGGTAAGAGAACCCCTTTGTTCCTCTCACCAATCTTGTTGCATTTCTCTGTACTCATTCTAGCAACTCTACATCCTTCCTAAAATGAGGCCTCCAGACCTGTACGCAGTACTCAAGGTGTGCCCTGACCATTGCTTTATACAAAGGTATAATCACCTCCTTGTCTCTGCTAGCAAAATTCCTATATATCATTGATAAAACTCCATGACCTGCTCTGGCAGCCCGTCTGCACTACTCAGAGAACTTCATATCCAACTGCACAATTACCCCAGGTCTTTTTCATTCTCCACCTCCCTGAGGGTAGTACCACACAGTTGGTAAGTTTCTCTTGTGTTACTGCTATCCATATGCAGTACTTTGCATTTGTCAATATTAAACTTCAGTTGCCACTTCTCAGCCCATCTACCTAATTTTTCTAGATCCTGTTGCAGTAGCATACTGTCTTTACTATCATTAACAACCCTGCCAACCTTTGTATCATCTGCAAACTTGGACATTAAGCCTGATATACCTTCATCGATATCATTGATAAATACACAAAACAACAATGGGCTCTTTTTTAAGCTTCTGCTGGAGAGTCTGCTTTGTGGTTTTATTTTTTCCATAATTCTTCTACATCATCAGTACCTTGCATTTGTCAATGTTAAACTTCAACTGCCATTTCTCAGCCCATCTGCCTAATTTTTTCTAAATCTTGTTGCAGTAGCTTACCTTGATTCATTAACCATGCTGCCAACCTTTGTACCATCAAACTCATCAAGTACTTGGCTGCCCACATCAATGCTTGATGGTCTGGCAAAAATGGTATGAATAAATTTAATTATTAAATTTATTTAGTACTTTTGGTGTATACATTAATATACTCCCCACTACATATTTTGGTCCACATAATTAATTTACAGACAATAAAACAGGTGTGTAATTTTATGCATTGCCCAGATATTTTTAGCAGAGAATGTGTCCTTAAGCAATACATTACATTATACTTTCTGAGTATTACATGATTTCTTTCTATTACATCATAATACAGTTTACCATAGTTTATAAGCATCTCATTAGAATGATGTTAAATATCACATTACTATAAAATTATAAAACAAATATTTTATTACTTTAGGCAGAAAATAAGCAAACTTCCAAAGTTTCTATTTTTTATTACTATGCATAGTATTATAAGCATAATATAACCATAAGTGAAAAGGGTTAGATTTTATTATCATTAATACCTCATGTGAAGCCTTATTTAGTGGGAGATTTCAATCTGCCCCTTACTAATTGGAGTAACTGGGAGGTAAGCTAAGCTCACTATATAGAACAAAATTTTTAAATCACTAGATGACTTATCTGTGCCAGCATATTAGGAAGAAAAGGACAAGAATATTTTTTGCCTGTTTATTACCTGTAATTCTAAAATATATAACAAGGTTGGCAGTACAAAGAACTTTAGTGGTGAGTGAACATGAAGTGTTAGGTGGAAAATGACAAGTGAATTCCAAATGTTAAAGATAAGAGTAGGAGGTTTTAATTTCAGGAAAGAAGGCTATGACAGTCTAATATGCTACAAGCTTCTATCAGCTGAGAAGACAGTGTGAGAAGAAGAGCGAATATATGTGAATTGTGGAAAAACTTTAAAGCCATCATAACAGAAGCTACAAATGCATATATACTAATAAGAAAATATAATACAAGGCAGATGCTGAGGTGGATAAATAAGGAAGTGACTAGTTTAACAGAGCAAAAAAAGAGAGCATGCGACTCTCAAAATTAAACAAAGAAAAGTGATAAATTATGAAATGCCTTTGCAAATCAGAAGTTGAAAGTGAAATGGAATTAAAAAAGGATGAATACAGTATGTAACAAATTTTTGAAAAGCTCTGTTTGTCTGCATGGTAGGTTGGTTCCTTCAAAATTAAAGAAAAGGAATAAATCAAAAAGGGCTTTTACCAAATCAGAAGCCCAAAATAGAAAGAGGGAAAGAAAAAAAAAAAAGGAAGAATGTATTAGAATAAATTACACAGAAAATTTTCAAAAAAAAATAGGTTCTGTTTATCTGTATTTTTTTGGTTTCTTTATGAATCTGGATATGCTAATTCTGCATATGACTTCAGTTTTTGCATAGCATTAATGGTTGTTTTCCCAGAAAACAACCATTGATTCTATGCATTTATTAACAATGTTTACTTCTGTACAAAAGAGTTGTAAACTTTGCTACAATTAAAAAATAAACTAAAAAAAATTGCAAATTAACAAGTAGAAACTCCTCCTTAGGTTAATCAAAAAAATTTCCTTAAAAATGTACATTTGAATGTCTTTGTCTTTTGTGGTCAATATTATCATCCTGAACCAAGAACCAGATATAGTTGCCAATGACAGCTTCATCCCACCCCTTCCTTGGTGCCTCTTCTTTATTGACTAAGTCTTGGTGGAATATCTCCCCCATGCTCTTCACTAACATCGCTCTGATTTTATCTGAAAAAATCCAGTGAGTAATGGAGATTGAATGATTCTGCATCCCAACTGTAATTTTCAATAAACTTGTCAACTTGTTCTTTGTAATTTTCACTTTTAATTACCAAGAAGGCTACAAGGCAAAAGGACTGCCAGGCACTTCAATCAGTATCAGTCATTTTGTTTTTTGGTGAAGTCACCATCTGCTTAACTTGTGGACTAATAAAAATGACATTTTTCATTTTTGCTTCAATTCTGAATTAGAAAATTTTAGAAATAGACTGTATATGATTAAAGGTGCCACCTTGAGGACTTGATGGCTTAACGACTGTTCATCCAGTTCCAGCTTGATATGGGTAAAGTGGCAGAAGCAAAACTTTGTTTCTTGGAACTTTTTTTTTTTTGTTAGTTGTTGGCGCATCAGCCTCTGTGGTCATATTGAACCTCCCAAAGTTTTTGAATTTTGTACTCTGATCCAAGTCCGAAGCGGGATTCGAACCCGCGACCTCTGGGTTGCCAGGCAGGCAAGCACTTTACCCACCTGGCTACTCCGGTCGGCTTTCTTGGAACTAAGGGATTGTTTACAATGTTGTGTGCATGAGGTTGCAACTCGACTTTGGCAGCCCAATTTCTTCTGTAGTGCTGATCTACTACCTGGATATTCCAGAAGTAGAGAAAGCAAGGACACCTTAGTGAAACCACACTTGCACATCCAGAAGCCCCAAATCTTAAGGTTCCTATAGACATCCCCATTTATACTGACCATACTTGATCTTTAACACACACTTTACATTTCTATAATATGAATAGTGCACACAACAGGAATTGAGGGTGCATATTCTGATGGCAAAGTAACATACCTTTCAAACTTTTATCCGATCTCTCTTTGAAAAGATGCAACTCTTCTGGATTATAACTATTACCAATTTCTTTATGAAGACCTATGAAATCAATTTTTAAGGCGACATCAGATGCTCTGTATTGGATTTGGTTAGATCCACATCTCTCACTAATTTATCCAATTCTTGCTGATTTTGGAAATGTGATGCTTTACTTGGACAGGTTTCTGAAGTATACTCTCGATTAAACTATTCACCAAACTCATCATTCAGTTCCTAAGATACTTCTCTGGAAAGTGGATTTGGAATTGGCAGGTCTTCATCTCTATACCAATATAGAGGATGGTATGTTGAGATACACTACAGTTTTTTGATCTGCAGACTTTTTAAAATTTGATATATCCACTATACAAAAGTAACAGTTGTCATGATGACTTGTGGATTCTCTCCAAATTCAAGGTATAGCAACTAAGCACGCACAACTACCACAAAACTATTTCTCTAATGCAAAAGTGGCATGTATTCTGGAATTTAGCCACCACTACTTAGAGAATACAGAAAACTGTCTGTGAGCAATTTTTAAAAAGAATAAAATAAAGACAAACCCAAAAAAAAAAAAAAATAAGCATTGGATATTTTTTCATTTGTTTTAATATTTTGATTATTTATTGTGGATTTAGAGATTTTCACAGTGAAACATATTTTAGTATCTCACAGTTGCTCAGATAATGTTCAACACAGTCCTCTTCTTTCATCAGACAAAGCTGACAGTGGCATGGATGTTTCTTGACTAATCTTGAAGGACTCTGTAAGTTGGTGTCACAACCAACTATGCAGGTTATATTTTCTTCATAAATTTTGGAACAAACTGAGATTTTCTGGATCAGGTTTGAATCGCCCTCAAATGATTAACAATTACCTTTCCTCATATGATTAAAAATTATTTTTACAGTTTTTAAACAAACAATGATTCTTACTTCATGTTATTTTTGAAACAGCATGCAGAACACTTGAAAGTTTCATACATTTTTAGCACTTTTAGGAAATGATAGTCACATATATTAGATGGCCTACCAGAATTTATTTATAAGCAATTAAACTGATTTTAACCTACCTCAAGATCTTTCTTGGCAATTTTTTTTAAACAGTGCGGACACTCCATATTAACCTGGGGACATCTACTACTTATGTGTCCCTCAAGTGATTCACATTTCATTCCAGCATGACAATGTGGACAGAATACCATCAAACAATTACACTTGCTTTTATGTTCCTGCAGAAATCAGAAAATATTTATATAATTTAACTTTAACCCAAAGTATCAACTTGCATAGTTTGTCACAGCTTATAGACAGTTTATGACAATTACTTTCATAAATGTTTCATTACTTTATAATTCTTAAATCAGTATAGAGATTCCTGCTTCTGTCAATATTGAAAAATCTTGCAAAATAGTTACATATATATGAGGCCCATAATGCTAGTCCCAATATAAATCAATAAAAAATTCAGATTTGTTCTTAAACAGTGAATTTTAAATATTTTCTAATTTCCTATTTTCCAATGCAAAGTGATTCTAGTAGAGGAAATACAGTAGGTCCTCGTATAACACATGTTTACATTACACGAATTCGACCGTACACGATTTATAAATAGGGGAACGTTATCTTATATAACACGAACCGAATTCGCTTATGCACGATTCGCCTTTGTGTTTACAAGAAATGGCATTCGAACGCGGAATCACCCCAACTGAACGCAACACGATAGGAATAAAGAAGATTCTGAAAATGTATTTATGTGTTTTATATCAGTGAAGGGGAAACATTTCACCATAATAACGTAAAAACCAACACAATTCCAGCTATCGATATAATCGCAAATGCAATTAGATGGAGTTTACTACCAGTTTATAACAGATTCCACTAGCAGAAACAAAACTGGAAATTGTTTTTATTGTTTTATGGTAGTAACCCCCAGAGATGTGCTTTAGTAAAATGTGAGGTGTTAATAGTGTATCTCGGCCTTTACGGTGTTGTTTATTCAGTTGCTACACGCGCGCAGCTTTGTTTATGTGTATTAAGTGTGCCTCCTCGTTTTGTAATTGTGCTTTATTCCCTAAAAATGAGTAAAATACTTAAAAGGTGTGAAAAGGAAGCGTCCTGGCGAAGACACTGCAGATTCAGAGAGAAAAAAAAAAAGCAATATCGATAAACAGAGGCGGACTGGGTCAAAAATTCTTACCCGGGAAAATTTATAGTGGCCTCATACTACTGTTTATGGCCAAAATCACACCGGCTTCTGGGATTTCCTGGGTAAGACTTATGGCCAGTCCGCCTCTGTCGATAGAGAAAAAATATGAAATTGTGAAACGCTTTGAGCAAAATGAAAGACCATGCGATATTGCACGTGCTACAGACCTAAATGAGGCAATGCCAAGAATTACAAAGAATGCAGAGAAAATAAAAACAACTTCCATAGCAGGAACGACTCAAAGTGTAATTAAAATCCATTAGATTAAGACAAGAATTGGAAGAGATGGAATGGCGGCTGTCATCTGTTTGGATAGAAAATCAAACAAAAAACAAGTTTGCTTACGATAGAAGCAAAAACATTAGCAATATTTTATTACGTAATAGTCGTAATAAAATACGTAAGCATTTTATTACGACTATTTTATTTAATATAATAAATTTTAGTATTAAAAAATACTAAAAATACTTTATTATAATATAATAAATAATAAAAAATAAATATTTTTTATTATTTATTATATTATAATAAAAAAATATATATTATAATATTATTTTTTATTACGTATTTTAATCGTTATAAAATACATAAGTATTTTATAACGATTAAAATTACCCGATTATTTATTGTGTTTGGTAATGTTTTGGTTCCAAATGTGTGTTCAATCTTGGGTGGTCGGCACCTAACCCCACTTTTTCCATAGGGTCTGTTGTTTATATTGCACGAGGGTTTCTAGGAACACAACTATCGTGCTATACGAGGACAGACTGTAGTAAATTTCCTTTACTAGACTCACTTTGCATTAATCTTTATATACTGTATACTGAAGAAATATTGCTTTTAGAAACATATTCAAGCAGATATAAATGTTTTTCAGTAATTAACTTGAACATAAAATTCTTTTTTTTTTTTTTTTTTTTTTTGCTTTCTTCAAAAAGTCTAATGCTTTTTTGGATTAATTTAACAGTCATATCATACTGCTTTATTATTATTGTTTCCCTTTCTTTCATATTGATTTGCTTTAAAATAAATAATTTTTATGTGTGTGTTTGATGGAAGGCATAAAAAGAAAAAAAAAAAAAACCTTTGCCTTATTTGTGTGTACTTATAAAAAGAAGGATTTTGTCTACCATCACAAGGCCTTGATGAACAAAAAAAATAAATAATAAATAAATAAAGTCACAGCACTTCAATAGCCCCTAAACTCAGCCATACTGGGTTGAGAACTTGTGGCTCTCTGCTATAGTAAACTCAATCACAAAATATTTAGTAAGTTAAGAACTGAAGAAATAACGAAACCTTTAAACAAACCACAAGACAGACTACTGCAGAAAAGGGAAAAAAATAAAATAAACAAATAATAATAAAATAAACTTGTAATGTTGTTATTTGGTTTTTAGGAGCATTAGCAACTAAGGCCATATTGCTCCGGGAATATGCGGTAGTCATTCCCTGACCTTTCCGCATCCTCCGTATTTGGTGGTGACAGGCTCGAACCCCAGTCTAATCAAGAAGTGTGTGTTACGCACAGCTGCTCCTGCCCACCTGGCTACAGAGGTGCCCAAACTTGTAATAAAAGACTTCAAACCTAAATATTACCATTGGACTAACCTAACTAGAAAAATAATCTTAAAATTCTTTATCCAATTCATTGTTTTCAAGATTATCTGCAAAACCATAATGTTTTTCAGACTTATAAATCTCCAGTTGTAACCAGATAATAGCTGTTGTACTATATAATAAAATGGTCTCAGAATACACATTGTTAGAAATCACTTATTGCTAGAGAGAATTATTTATTACCAGAAATAAGTCTGAAATGTGTATATAAATAAATCTGCAGCCATTGTTAATCTACTGCAGGATGGAGGCCTCCTCACAAGTTGTGTTAAGTTGTTGTTTGGTTTTTAGGAGCATTAGCAACTAAGGCCATATTGCTCCGGGGATATGCGGTGGCCAATCCCTGGCCTTTCTGCATCCTCCGTATTTGATGGTCACGGGCTCGAACCCCGGTCTATTCAAGAAGTGTGCTACGCACTGTTGCTCCTGCCCACCTGGCTACAGAGGCACCCAGTTGTCTTAAGGGAATGGGCCATCATAATCTGCCATGCTGGTCCAGTCCAGGTTGGCAGATCAACCATATTTAGCAGTCAGCTGCTTGAACCCTAGTCTACTCAAAGAGCATGTGCTAATGCACTCCCACTCTTGGCTACAGAGGCCAAAATGTATATATAACAGGTAAAATATGCAATAAATTTATCCCTTCATGACCAAAAGGCTAAGGACATCATAATCATTTGTGATAATAAAAACCATACAAGGAACCTGAAACACCACTTAAATTTACTAACCTACATTTCTATTGGTTGCAAAATTATTTTGGAATATTAATATTTTTGAATACACAAAAATATGGCATTATATATTAGTATATATGTTTATTCTCAAGTATATAATTGCATTTCTGAATCGACAAACAGCCATGAAAAAAAGTTGCAATCAGCACTTTGTTTATGAACGTGCAGTGGAAGCAATTATGTAACATCCCAATTTTGTTCTTGAACTCATTGTTAACTGAGTGCTATTCTATGGCTTCTATTAACAATGAGGTTGCTAATAAACTTCTCTTGTCATACGGATATCCTAAAGTATAAAAATAAATTTTAAATTGTTATTTTTGCACACTGAATAAATTAAAAGAACTGCACCTTACTTGATAAAAACCAAAGCAAAAACAATCCCGCAATTTTAATTATACTTATAGAGCTAATAGGTATATTTGATATTTTTCCTATAAAGGATGTGAATAATTCATTAATTAATTTGAACAGTTAAATTATTTCAAAGGGATAATATTATTTAAAATCTTACTTTAATTTCCTTCTTCTTGAACTGCTGTTCACAATTAGGGCACTCCTCAAGATCTTCATCCTGTACTTGTTTATTCATTTTGAATAGCACTTCTAGCATCACAATGTGGACAACTGAACACAGAAAAGATTAAAAATAAAATTATGAATGTAAGGCAGAAATAAAGCAGAAGTTATATACTCATTTTATATTTACATTGTGGTCAAAGTTACAACAGCAAATGAATGAAATGGCAAATGTAAGAAAGAAAAAGCTCTATTCTAAACTTATTTTAAGTATTCTGTTATTCTGTGTGATAAATATATACTATGATGATGTGGCATAATGGAGTTGCCACTTATCACTAATGTGAAACTATATGGGTTCAATTTATATAATGACTGGAAGAACTTAGAAAAGTTTTTTCACCCAAGACCAAAAAAGAATACATGTATTTATATGCGCAATTATTGGTATAATGCACATGATTGCCACCCATCTAACCAGCAGAAGATTTAAATGGCTCTCAGAGTAGGCTGACCCCATTCTTTTTTTTCAGTCACATAGCGCCCTGAGGAGCTGTTGTGGCCACCAACAAATTCCTCCAACTGCATTGATCGTGTGCTATACGAGCAGCATTGCAAAGTATCATGCCCAGAAGTTCACTGATCCCATCCTTCCACCTAGTTGCAGGTTTTCCTCTGCACCTCTTCCCCTCGGTTTTTCCTTCCATTATATTCTTTAACAGAAAGTTTTCCCTTCTTACTATATGAAAGAATTTTTTACTTCTTACTATATGAAAGAATAAGAAGAATTTTAGGCCTACCAATTTTATTCAATACCCACTCATTTGTTCTTTGGTCCAAGTAAGAAATACACAGTACTATGAGGTATTTTTTTTTTTCAATAAAACAATTTTTTCAATATCAGTTGGAGGATCATTACACAGGTAAATGACACAAGGGAAAGCATTCATTCTGAGTTCAAGCAGAGCACATGTTTTCTCTTATTATAAAATGCTAGTTTGCACTTACCTGTCTCCTTTGCTCTCTACGCGTGCTATCACTAATAAAATAGGCTGCCACCAATCAACAGTATCCGGGTTGAAATTAAATTAAGTCACTGCGGGACAAGTAAATACGTGGGCTGTGTTAGGGTAGCTAAGAATAGAAACAGGTGCATGTATACTTGTGTGTACACTAATGCTAGGAGGTCGGTAAATAAATTTGATGAATTTGAGGTGTTGGACAAAGCTTCAAAGGCAGATGTTGTTGGAATAACAGAGACGTGGTGTCACACAGATATAAAGAATACAGAATATGGGGAGTACAATGCGTACAGGAAGGATAGACAGGGAGGATGGGTTATGCTATTGGTTAAGAAATGCATAAAATCCAAGGAAGTACAGCAAGTCGACATGGCTGGACAATGCAGTGTCGAGTCAGTTTGGTGTGATGTAAGCACTGGAAAAGCAAAATTGAGAGTAGGAGTGTGTTATAGGCCTAATTACTGATGAGTATGATAAAAAACTGTACAGAGAAAGAGTGGGTCAGTAAATCAGAATGTCTTATAATGGGGGATTTTAATTTCCCAGATATTGATTGGAATTTGTGAGTTGGTCACTCACACACTAGGAAGGCTTTTGTGGATTTATTGGATGGTTGTTTTCTACAGCAGCATGTTCGGGAGGCAACTAGAGGAAGTAATACTCTTGATCTAATTATCAGTAGATTCTTCATGCATTAAGCATCTGCAGATAAAGGAACCACTAGGTGGCAGTGATCACAGTGTGCTGAAGTTGGATTTACTCAAAGAGATAACTATCATCAGGGGTAAAGAGAAGGGTTTTTGCTTTTGTAAAGGCGACTACGATGGTCTAAGACAGTATTTAAATTCTATACAGTGGGACCAACTGATGATGTTACCAACAGCAAATTCAAAATGGGAAGCATTCAAAGAATTAATCTTGGAAGCTACTAGGCTTTTCATACCAACTAAGAAATATTGTTCAAAATTTAGGCCTAAATGGATGTCAGATGAACTAATTAGACATGTGGCAGAAAAGAAAAATGCATGGGATACATATAAATTAACAGGTGACATGGAAGCTTATGATAGATATAAGCTGGTCCGTAACCAAGTTGCAAAGGAGGTTAAGCAGGAAAAGGCAGATTACGAGAAATCTTTGGCAAAAGGATGCAAAGAAAAGAGTTCTTTACTTATGTAAATTCTAGAAGGAAGGGGATGAATCAGATTGGTCCACTTGATATCGATGGTTCAACTGTTGATTATCCGGCTCAGGTAGCTAACAAACTAAATGAATATTTTGCATCTACATTCACAAATGAGGAGTTATTCAGGGAGGGGAATGCCAGAGGTGAATTAAACTCTGGTAGTAAGCTAGATAATCTTGAAATAACTGAGTAAAGTGGAGGAGGAATTGTTGAAGATAAACATAAGAAAGGCACCTGGGGTGGATGGAATCTATCCAGTTATATTAAAGGAGGCAGCAAAGGAAGTAAACAAACCCTTAGCCATAATTATGAGAGCTTCTTTGGACTCAGGGGAGGTACCCATGGCCTGGAGATATGCAAATGTGACCCCAAACAAAGGAGGATCAAAGGGAGACAGGTAAAATTACAGACCTGTTAGTTTAACTTCTGTTCCAGGGAAATTAATGGAGGCACTGGTTAAAGAAGCACTGCATGATCATCTACACAAGACTTCAGTTATAGCTTGGACATAGCATGGGAAAGCTGTGTCTGAGCTTTCCCATGCTTTCTTAAGGGGAAGTCTTGTCTGACCAATTTGATTGTATACTATGATGTGGTTACAAAGGAACTGGATGCAAAGAATAATTTTAATATCATTTGGTTCTTGTTGTTGTTGTTATTTGGTTTTTAGGAGCATTAGCAACTAAGACCATATTGCTCTGGGGATATGCGGTGGTCATTCCCTGACCTTTTCACATCCTCCGTATTTGGTGGTCACAGGCTTGAACCCCGGTCTAATCAAGAAGCGTGTGCTACGCACTGCTGCTCCTGCCCACCTGGCTACGGAGGCACCCATTTGGTTCTTAGAAAGGCTTTTGATACTGTTCAAATGGAAGACTACCGTACAAATTGGAGCAGTGTGGCATTGGAGGCAAATTGCTGCTATAGATAAAGGGATGGTTGAGTGGGACAAGACAGAGAATGGTAATCAATGGACACTGCTCTTTGTGGACTAATGTTATTAGTGGATTCCCCCAGGGTTCAGAGTTGGGTTCATCGTTGTTTTCTGTATTTATTAATGATATTGATGATGGTATATCAGGCTTAATGTCCAAGTTTGCAACTAGAAAAGTTGAGCAGGTGGGCTGAGAGGTGGCAACTGAAGTGTAACACTGGCAAATGTAAAGTACTGCATATGGGAAGCAGTAACCCCAGAGTAATGTATCAACTGTGTGGTACTACATTGACAGTGGTAGAGAGTGAAAAGGACCTGGAGGTAATTGTGCAGGCAGATATGAAGTTTTCTGAGCAGTGCAGACAGTCTGCAAGAGTAGCTCAGGATGTCTTGTCAATGATATACAGGAATTTTTCTAGTAGGGATAAGGAGGTGATTATCCCCTTATATAAGGAATGGTCAGGCCACACGTTGAGCACTGTATACAGGTCTGAAGGCCTCATTTTAAGTGCAGAAGTTCGCCTTTAGCTAGCAGGTGGTTGATTGCTGGAACAAACTTCCATCTGTCGCAGAAGTTGATAGCTTAAATAGATTCAAGGTAGAACTAGACAAACATTTGGAGCAAGTGGATGGGTGAAATGAGAAGGGTGTGTTTGTTTGTTTTTGGCTGATGCTATATAAGCTTGCTTTCTTGCATCACTTGCCTGTGCTAATGCTAAAGCATGAAACCGGTGATGTGAAGAGAAGACCTGGATCAGGCCATAAGGGAGTGACTATGCCTTCCCAAGATCAATATTTGAAACAGCTATGCCTTCGTAATTGCCATGCTAGTGCTTCTGATCTAAAACTGGACATTGACATGGGCTCTGGTGTTGAAACAAGTGCATGAACTATCCAAATACGGCTTTCGGAATGCGGTTTGCATGCCTATAGGCCAAAGAAGAAGCCTTTGTTGACCCAACAAATGAGGAAGAAGCGACTTGCTTGGGTTAAAACGCACATTTCATGAGTAAAATAGCAATGGGACACCATCTTTTCTGACGAATTGAAATTCAACCTGCATGGCTGGGATGGGAAGCGATATGTCAGAAGACGAAAATCAGAAGCATATACCATCCTGACTGCATAACACCAACTGTAAAGTTCCCTGCTGGTCAGATGATGTAAAACAAGCAAAAGGGTGGGACAAATTAAGTTTATTAACGGTACGGTGAATGCAGAAACCTACACTGCTATCTTGGAGGAGTACCCGAAACCCATTATTAGGGATCACCACACAGATGTCCAAAACTGCATTTTTCAACAGGACTCAGCACCTTGCCACACAAAAAAATTGGTAAGTTTTATGCTATTTAAATTTAATGATGGGTTTGTCTTCTTGTCTCACAAGGCTTAAAACATACTTACACAGATTTTCCCTCGTTTTTCTCCCTTAAGTTGCAGTCATACCTCAAAAATTCTGGCATTACAGTGTTGGACGCCGACCGGGCTAGCCGAGTGGGTAAAGTACCTGCCCGGCAACCCAAAGGTCGCAGGTTCGATTCCCGCCTGGGGCTTGGATCAAAGTACTGCAAAAACCTTGGGAGGTGCAATATGGCCACAGAAGCCGATGCGCCAACAACTACCAAATCAAAAAAAAAAAAAAAAAAAACAGTGTTGGACTGGCCCGGCAACAGTCCACATTTGAACCATATTGAAAATTGCTGGTACATAATGTCGTAAAAATTAATCAGAAGAAGCCAACAAGCAAGATTCAGCTGCAGAAGAGCATTGTAAGGGTGTGGTACCATGAAATTGGGCAACCGTATATCCAAAAGTTGATTAACTCTATGCCAGATCGTTACAAGGCTGCAATTGGTCAAGGTTTAGGCCTAAATGGTTATCAAATGAACTAATGAGACTCGTGACAGAGAAGAAAAATGCATGGGATGCATATAAATTATCAAGCAACTCAGAAGCCTATGGCAGATATAAACTAGTCTGTAAACAGGTCACAAAGGAGGTCAGGCAGGCGAAGGCAGATTATGAGAAATCTTTGGCAAAAGGTGCTAACAAAAACAGCAAGGATTCCTTTACTTATATAAAATCTAAAAGGAAGGGGGTTGAACCTAAAATCTAAAAGGAAGGGGGTTGAAACAAATAATAATAAAATAAACTTGTAATGTTGTTATTTGGTTTTTAGGAGCATTAGCAACTAAGGCCATATTGCTCCGGGAATATGCGGTAGTCATTCCCTGACCTTTCCGATGGTTTGATATCGATGGTTTGACTACTGATGATCCTGCTCAGATAGCAAACAAACTGAATGAGTATTTTGCATCTACATTCACACATGAGGAGTTATTAAGGTTTGAAAATGGCAGAAGGTTATCAAATTGTAGCAGGGTGCTTAATGATTTTGTAATAACTGAGAGCAAAGTGGAGAAGTAATTGTTGAAGTTAAACATAAGAAAGGCACCTGGGGTGGATGGGATCTATCCAGTTATATTAAAGGAGGCGGCAAAGCAACTAAGCAAACCCTTAGCCATAATTATAAGAGCATCCTCGAACTCAGGGGAGGTCCCCACGGACTGGAGATGTGCAAATGTATCCCCAATTCACAAAGGGGGATCGAAGGGTGAACGAGTAATTACAGACCAGTTAGTTTAACTTCTGTTCTGGGTAAAATAATATAGTCACTGGTTAAAGATGCATTGCAGGATCATCTAGAAAAGACTGCAGCAATAATTCAAACACAGCATGGGTCTGTTAAGGGAAAGTCTTGTCTGACAAATTTGATAGGATATTATGACGTGGTTACAAAGGAACTGGATGCAAAAAATAATTTTGATACCATATATTTGAATTTCAGGAAAATTTTTGACACTGTTGCGCATGGAAGGCTATTGTACAAATTGGAGCAGAATGGTATTAAGGGTAAGTTGCTACAATGGATAAAAGGATGGTTGAGTGGGAGAAGACAGAGGGTGGTAATCAATGGGTGTTGCTCTACGTGGACTAATGTTATTAGTGAAGTCCCACAGGGTTCGGTGTTGGGTCCTCTGTTGTTTTGTATATTTATCAATGATATTGATGAAGGTATATCAGGCTTAGTGTCGAAGTTTGCAGATGATACAAAGGTTGGCAGGGTTGTTAATGACAGTAATGGCAGTGTGCTACTGCAACAGGATCTAGATAATTTGGGCAGATAAGCTAAGAAGTGGCAACTGAAGTTTAACCTTGACAAATGCAAAGTACTGCATATGGGTAGAAGTAACCCCAGAGAAACATACCAACTGTGTGGTACTACACTTAAGGTGGTAGAAAATGAAAAAGACCTGGGAGTAATTGTGCAGTCAGATATGAAGTTTTCTGAGCAATGCAGAAAGGCTGCCAGGGCAGGTCATGGGGTGTTGTCAATGATATATAGGAATTTTGCTAGCAGGGAAAAGGAGGTGATTGTCCCTCTGTATAAGGCAATGGTCAGGCCATGCCTTGAGTACTGCATACAGGTCTGGAGGCCTCATTTTAGGAAGGATGTAGATTTGCTTGAGCATGTACAGAGAAGAGCAATAAGATTGGTGAGGGGAATGAAGGGATCCTCTTACCAAGAGAGGCTTAAGTTCTGCAAATTGCAGTGGCTGGAGACTAGGAACCTGCGTGGTGATCTGATTGAGGTGTATAAGGCCTTGAATGGGTTGAGCACGCTGAATTCTGATGGGATCCTTTCACTTGTTCAGATTACGAACCTCAGGGGGCATAAATTCAAATTAAGAAAAGACTGATGTAGAATAGATGTGTGGAAATTTGACTTTAGCCAGCGGCTGGTTAATTGCTGGAATAAACTTCCATCTGTCGTTGTGGAAGTTGACAGGTTAAATAAATTTAAGGAGGAACTGGACAGGCATTTGGAGAGAATGGTGTGTTTTTTTTGGCTGATACTGCATAAGCTCATACACTTGCATCACATGCCACTACTACCATTGCAGCTCGAGGATAAACAGCAAAATATTGAGGACTCCATTTTGTTGATTTACAGTACATAATACTATTACGTTAACTTCTCATTTCAGTTTGTACATTTAAATGCAATAAAATTTATGTTTGTTTGTCATGATTGCCATTTGCATGATTTCCCCATATTTCCATTAATTATGCATTTTACCCTTTGGGAAGATATTTATGGCAATTAGGTATATCAGGTGGAGTCTTTTTATTGGATTTCATTCACAGAAATATATATCCCATCTAACAAATGCATTTCAAACATTTCTGCAACCCACAATACAGCGCAAAACACATTATTTGCAAAAGGCACAAGTGATGCAGTTTTTCTGTCCGCCACTGTATTACTCAAACAATACATTTTAACAATGCAGCCTGTTGATAGAATTGAAATAATGCAATGCTGTTTTTGGGAGTTTTAGATATATACATTGAAATATTGTGATTATACTGCCTCAGTTCATATGATATGCCAGTTGCTGTCTTTTATCATGTATTACACCAGTGCCAGAGGTGTAATCAACTCTAGCAGTAAGCTAGAGAATCTTGTAATAACTAAGAGTAAAGTGAAGGAGAAATTGTTGAAGATAAACACAAGAAAGGCACCCGGGGTGGATGGGATCTATCCAGTTATATTAAAAGAGGCAGCAGAGGAAGTAAGCAAACCTTAGCCATAATTATGAGAGCTTCCTTGGACTCAGGGGAGGTACCCACAGACTGGAGATGTGCAAATGTGACCCCAATTCACAAAGGAGGATCAAAGGCTGACACAAGTAATTATAGACCTCTGAGTTTAACTTCTGTTCCAGGAAAATTAATGGAGGAATTGGTTAAAGAAGCACTGCAGGATCATTTAGACAAGACTTCAGTTATAGCTCGGACACAGCATGGTTTTGTTAAGGGGAAGTCTTGCCTGACCAATTTGATTGGATACTATGATGCAGTCACAAAAGAACTGGATGCAGGGAATAACTTTGATATTATATACTTGGATCTTAGAAAGGCTTTTGATACTGTTGCATATGGAAGACTGCTGCACAAATTGGAGCAGTGTGACATTGGAGGCAAATTGCTGCTATGGATAAAGGGGTGGTTGAGGGGGAGAAGACAGAGAGTGATAATCAATGGACACTGCTCGTCGTGGACTAATGTTATTAGTGGAGTCCCTCAGGGCTCAGTGTTGGGTCCATTATTGTTTTCTGTATTTATAAATGATATTGATGATGGTATATCAAGCTTAATGTCCAAGTTTGCAGACGATACAAAGGTAGGCAGGGTTGTCAAGGACACTACTGACACTATGCTGCTCAACAGGATCTGGACAGGTTGAGCAGATGGGCTGAGAGGTGGCAAATGAAGTTTAACATTGACAAATGTAAAGTACTACACATGGGAAACAGCAACCCCAGAGCAACGTATCAACTCTGTGGTACTACACTGACAGTGGTAGAGAATGAAACGGACCTGGGGGTGGTTGTGCAGGCAGATATGAAGTTCTCTGAGCAGTGCAGACGGGCTGCAAGAGTAGCTCATGGTGTATTGTCAATGATATATAGGAATGTTTCTAGCAGGGATAAGGAGGTGATTATTCCCTTGTATAAGGCAATGGTCAGGCCACACCTAGAGTACTGTATACAGGTCTGGAGGCCTCATTTCAAGAAGGATGTAGAGCTGCTGGAACGAGTACAGAGAAGGGCAACAAGATTAGTGAATGGAACAAAGGGGTGCTCTTACGAAGAAAGGCTTAAGTTTTGCAAATTACAGTGTCTGGAGACTAGGCACCAGCGAGGTGATCTGATAGAGGTGTATAAAGCCTTGAATGGTTTGAGCATGCTCCATGCTGATGGGATTCTTCCTCTCGCTCAGAATAATCACCTGAGAGGGCATAAATTCAAATTGAGGAAAGACAGATGTAGGATAGATGTGCAGAAATTTGCCTTTAGCCAGCGGGTGGTTGGTTGGTTGGTGGAACAGACTTCCATCCCTGGTCGTGGAAGTTGATAGCCTATACAAGTTTCAGGCTCAGCTGGACAGGTATTTCGAACGAACAGAGTGGTGAAGTGGAAGTGGTTTTTTTTTTTTTTTTTTTGGCTGATGCTGCATAAGCTTGCTTTCTTGCATCAAATGCCCCTACTAATGCTAATGCTAACAAGCATATACTCACAAGGCAATTTGCATACTGTGTTCAGTGAAAACCCCTACTCAAAATCCTACAGTTTTGAGTGCAGAGGCCTCCAAGAATTCCTGCAGTCTGACAGTATTCAAACCAAGGCTACTCCAAACCTAGGTGTTGATGAGCTCATCATCCCAATGCAATACATGAGCAATTTAACCTTGGGGGCTCACTTCTTTTAAGTATGGGCTTGGCACACCCAGAGTCCTGAGCTGGATATCAACATTCTTCTCTTTCTTGGTGATTTCCTTCAACTTCTGACTCTCTCTCTCTCTCTGGGAAACTCAGAAATTTTTTCTGGCTGGTGTAGCAAAAGCTTTAGACTTCCTTGCACCATATGGCTAATAATAATAATAATAATTTTCACCTATCTTGAGGTGGCGAAAACCATGTTTGGCAACCAGAGAAGCTCCAGCCTCTCTCCTGTCTCAACTTCTCATGCTGTGACAGAAAAAATGGGAGAGAGGCTGGATTTGGAGGGGGGATATAAAGGAATGCAAGGTCTTTCAGCTCTTTCTTTCAGACCTAACTCTTAAATCTTTCAGATTTTGCATTCCTTTATATCTAAAATGGTTTCTATAGATCCCAGAAGCTTCTGAAGTTGTGAAGGAGACCCCCAAAAGCTACCACTGTTGATGTTAAGCATTCAATGGAAAACAATGGAAACAGATCAAAATACCAGGGAACCCACCAGATTGGTAACTGCAGAAGGGTATCAGTCTTTTGTCTGTTGTAGTAACAGGCATGATGCCTGGTATAAAGTCTAGAAAAAACCAGCAAGCAAGACCCTAGGCTCACATTCCTGTCACTCTACCTACTGGGATATCAGAAATGTTCCATAATAAGAGAATAGTGGAATTGTAGTACCATGATGAATTTGGGAAAACTGGCTGTATAAAAGATTTTTTATTGTAAACAGCAACAACCAGAATCAATTTTTGATATTTTCAACCAGGTACAACTTGTCTGCACTGAAGGATTTATACTGTTCTGATAAATATTCAGTTCTGAATGACATAATCATATATTTACATAGTTAACCTGAAAAAACAAATCTGTTTGCTGCTGCAAAAAAGCATAACAGAATTACTGTATCAATAATATACATTAATTTGTGTTACTTGTTTCAATACTTGCAAAAGTTAAATTACAATTACAATTTGTTCCTGTTATTTGCATACATAAAATTATTTTGTGTTTCTAAAATTTATTACATTTTTAACAAAACATGCAATAAAATTTAGAAAGTTTCAGTTAACTAGCTGGGTGATACTATAGCGTACATGCAAAGTTTTGTTATACTGCATCTAGACATAATTTTGTAATATAATCATATATTTTAATGATCACAAATTATTACTGACTTTAAAGAATGATTCCTAACTCTTAAATGTACCAGTGGTGCTAAAATCAATACGGACAAAGTTACAATTAACTGATAGTGCTGTCAATTTATGTAACCTCTAACTGCAGGGAAGCATGGATCATAACTTAAGTAGATGCTATTAATTGTGATATACCCATTTTTTCAGATTGCATCTACTGATATATTACTTTATAGGCATGTTCTCACATGCACGCACGCTAAGCACCTATTGTCTTAGCAAAGTAAAGAGGGACTCCCAGTAGATGGAGTTTCATGAACTTTTGTATTTGAGCTTGTTAAAAATATTTGTAAAGCCAAAACAAATATCATTAAAATTGGACAAATAGAAATCCAGCAAATATATATTTTTTTTCTAATAAAGATCACAGGTTAAATGTAGTTTTAATGCAGCAGTTAGCTTTAGATAGTCTGTGCATGTTTTGCATGTATTGTTATGTAAAACTCATGAAAGTGATGTTGCTTGGGAAGAGATACATATATAGAGAAAAAAAACATAAAACTACAGGGTTTTATTAGGAGTCCTATAAAATTATAATCTTGGTAATTAATTGAGGAGATAACTATATTTACTTTGCACTTCTATTAATCATAGAAAAAGAAAAAAAATCCAATTAATTTAAGAAACAAACTTATCCAAAATGTAACACACTGCACACATTAAATAAATTGCTTAAATTATACCATTTGGAATCAAAGACAAGGCAACTAAGTGCCTCCTCTCTAAATAAATTTAGTCAGTTTGTATGAAACAAAATTTTGTCCTTTTTCATTAAAAAGTAGATCTACAGGGTTCCTCCTCAACTGTTTTTTATACTTTTTCTCAACAAATTTAGTTTTAACTTTTATCAAGATGAAAAGTGCTTTGTTATTTACAAACACAATTTATTTACAAACTGTTTTTACTCTAAGGCATTTGCAGGCCATAACTTATTTTTAAGTCACCCTGATTTGCAGAGCACAGATTATTTATCAAATTTTTGCATTCATTATATAAAATGTTATGATGGTTATTAACCAGATCATTTCTTAGAGAATCACAATATACAGAATTGTGCTATTTAGGGAGTAAATATCTGAGAATTATAACTAGTTCCCAACCATTTACATTTAAGTTATAGTTAATTACTAACCTAGATTGCTGATATAGAAAATTTTGACACTGGGGACTAAAATCAGGTGCAGGCTGGACCACTGGAAAATATCCTGGTATCTCCACACCACCACCAGTAGGCTCCTGAGCTTGTACACTAGATGAATATATAATTGCACAAATTTTAAACTATGTATATTATATAATAATGCATCTTACATTATCCTTAAATTTGTGAAAAAATGCTAGTAAAAATAAATCAATTCATTACAGTTGTTCTTCTTTTAGAGATTTTTATTTTTGATGCATTAACTGTTCTGATCATTGTGCACTAGTTCATATGATTTATCATGTATTATGCCTGTACAACTGTGTATACTGGGAGGCTAATTTGCAATTGTGGGAGCTGAAAATACTGAAGCTGCCAAATTACCTTATAAATAACTCTATAAAGAAATTTATAACAAAGATAAGCAGCTTTCAGTTAAGTTCCTGAAACTAATTTCTAACTCCATTGCATCAATTTCCATTGTGTATGTGTCTTCTGCATCTGAATCTGCCATCAACAAATCAACCTCTATCCTCTCACAGCGGGACTGGCCTTGTATATGTGGTTTTTTGGATTACTATAAAGTGATGCAAAATTTGCACAACCTAAACATCATTAAAATTTATTAATTCTTTTATTATCGCAAATATGTAATCAAGTAATTAGAGAGACTACAATGATAATAAGTAATCACAAAAAAAATTATAATAAATGCTGAAAAAGTGCATGTACTCGGCTCTGATGTTTAGATATGATTTTGAACAAAAGTATTTGTTCTATAAACACACATTTAGACAGTGATTGTCATGATGGCATCATCACAATCAAACCAATACTGATGAATTTGTGTAAGTATAAACTTACAACCACTGTTCTGCATGTGGAGGTGTATAGTGCTGCAACCAATGTAGTTTTATAAGAACTGCATATGTAACCAAAATGAGAAAATAAGCTCTGTCATTTTCGGTTGCATAAAATTCATATTTTTTTAACATCATTATTATTATAATTTTTCCTATTTTTATTGTTTAAAAATTGTGTTTCTGTAATAATATAATAATATAAGATTGCAAGGAATACTTCATGGTAGAATTCGAAATCAGACAAATTTGGGTGCATTACTGCATTCAGTAACTGATCATAACTGACCATAGGAAATATTCTGCTCATTCAAAAGACAGCAGCTTAGAACACTGTTAAGGATTGGTCTTATATCCAACTTAAAAATTAATACTGTTAGCAAGCTTATTCAAAAAAAAAATCATCAGCAAAAAAAAAAAAAAAAAAAAAAAACACTTCCCATTTCACCAATCCATTTACTCTAAAAACCTGTCCAGTTTTTCCTTGAATTTATTTAAGTTATCAACTTCCACAATGACAGATGGAAGTTTGTTCCAGCAATCAACAATCTGCTGGCTAAAAGCAAATTTCCACATATGTATCTATAACTGCCTTTCCTCAATTTGAACTTATGCCCTTTCAGGTTCATAATCTGAGCAAGAAGAATAATCCCATCAGCATTGAGCCTGCTCAAACCATTCAAAGACTTGTACACCTCAATCAGCTCACCATGCAGATACCTAGACTCTAGATGCTGCAATTTAGAGAACTTAAGCCTTTCTTGGTAAGAGGACCCCTTCGTTCTCCTCAGGAATCTTGTTGCACTTCTCTGTAATTGTTCTAGCAACTATACATCCTTCATAAAATGAGGCCTCCAGATTTGTATGCAGTACTAAAGGCATAGCCTGACCTGACCATTGCCTTATATAAACAGATAATCACCTCCTTATCCCTACTAGCAAAATTCCTGTATATCATTGACAAGACCCCATGACCTGCCCTGGTTACTTATCTGCATTACACAGAAAACTTCATATCTGACTGCACAATTGCCCCCCAGGTATTTTTCATTCTCTACCACCCTGAGTGTAGTAACACGCAGTTGGTACATTTCTCTGGGATACCAACTGTGTGTTACTGCTACCGATATGCAGTCCTTTGCATTTGTCAAGGTTAAACTTCAGTTGCCACTTCTTAGCCCATCTACCCAAATTTTCTAGATCCTGTTGCAGTAGCATACTGTCATTAACAACCCTGCCAACCTTTGTATCATCTGCAAACTTGGACATTAAACCTGATATACTTTCATTAATATCATTGATAAATATAAAAGCAACAATGGGCCCAACACCGAACCCTGGGGGACTCCACTAATAACATTAGTCCATGATAAGCAGTGTCCACTGACAAAGACTAAAAGATTAACAGTAGCCACTGGCAGAGGTGAAAGAGATTCTTGCACTGCTTCTATTGGAATGAGCAGAAGCCTGAAAAACAAGATGCAGGATATTTCAGAGACTGCTGGGAGTCATTGCGGTACAAGTAAACACATGGGTTGTGTTAGGGTAGCTAAGAATAGAAACAGGTGCATGTATACTTGCGTGTACACCAATGCTAGGAGATTAGTAAATAAATTTGATGAATTTGAGGTATTGCTCAAAACATCAAAGGCAGATATTGTTGGGATATCAGAGACGTGGTGTCACACAGATATAACGAATGCAGAAATGGAATTTTGGGAGTACAACGTCTACAGAAAGGGAGGAGGGGTTATGCTATTAGTTAAGAAACACATAAAATCCAAGGAAGTGAAGCCAGTCGGCATCGCTGGACAGTGCAGTGTCGAGTCAGTTTGGTGTGACATAAACATTGGGAGATCAAAATTGAGAGTAGGAGTGTGCTATAGGCCTAATGACTCTGATTAGTATAATAAGAAACTGTACAGGGAAATAGAGTGGGCCAGTAAATCAGAGAGTCTTATAATGGGGGATTTTAATTTCCCAGATACTGACTGGAATTTGGGGGCTGGTCATTCACACACTAGCAAGGCTTTTGTGGATTTATTGGATGATTGTTTTCTACATCAGCATGTTCAGGAGGCAATTTGAGGGAGTAATACTCTTGATTTAATTATCAGCAGTGATTCTTCATGCATTAAGAATCTGCAGATAAATGAACCACTAGGTGGCAGTGATCACAGTGTGCTGAAGTGGGATTTACTCAAAGAGGTAACTATCATTAGGGGTAAAGGGAAGGGTTATTGCTTTCTTAAAGGCGACTACGATGGACTGAGACAGTATTTAAATTCTATACAGTGGGACCAACTGATGATGTTACCAACAGCAAATTCAAAATGGGAAGCATTCTAAGAACTTATCTTGGAAGTTACTAGGCTTTACATACCAACTAAGAAATATTGTTCAAGGTTCAGGCCTAAATGGATGTCAGATGAACTAATGAGACATATGGCAGAGAAGAAAAATGCATGGGATACATACAAATTAACACGTGACACAGAAGATTATGATAGATATAAGTTGATCTGTAACCAAGTTACAAAGGAGGTTAAGCAGGCTAAGGCAGATTACGAGAAATCTTTGGCAAGGGATGCAAAGAAAAACAGCAAAGACTTCTTTACTTATGTAAACTCTAGAAGGAAGGGGATGAATCAGATTGGTCCACTTGATATTGATGGGTCAACTGTTGATGATCCTGCTCAGGTAGCTAACAAACTAAATGAATATTTTGCATCGACATTCACACATGAGGAGTTATTCAGCGAGGGGAATGCCAGAGGTGTATTCAACACTGGCAGAAAGCTAGAGAATCTTGTAATAACTGAGAGTAAAGTGGAGGAGAAATTGTTGAAGATAAACACAAGAAAGGCACCTGTGGTGGATGGGATCTATCCAGTTATATTAAAGGAGGCAGCAAAGGAAGTAAGCAAACCCTTAGCCATAATTATGAGAGCTTCCTTGGACTCAGGGGAGGTACCCACAGACTGGAGATGTGCAAATGTGACCCCAATTCACAAAGGAGGATCAAAGGCTGACACAAGTAATTATAGACCTGTGAGTTTAACTTCTGTTCCAGGAAAATTAATGGAGGCACTGGTTAAAGAAGCACTGCAGGATCATCTAGACAAGACTTCAGTTATAGCTCGGACACAGCATGGTTTTGTTAAGGGGAAGTCTTGCCTGACCAATTTGATTGGATACTATGATGCAGTCACAAAAGAACTGGATGCAGGGAATAACTTTGATATTATATACTTGGATCTTAGAAAGGCTTTTGATACTGTTGCACATGGAAGACTGCTGCACAAATTGGAGCAGTGTGGCATTGGAGGCAAATTGCTGCTATGGATAAAGGGGTGGTTGAGAGGGAGAAGACAGAGAGTGGTAATCAATGGACACTGCTCATCGTGGACTAACGTTATTAGTGGAGTCCCTCAGGGTTCAGGTGTTGGGTCCATTATTGTTTTCTGTATTTATAAATGATATTGATGATGGTATATCAGGCTTAATGTCCAAGTTTGCAGACAATACGAAGGTTGGCAGTGATGCTGCTGCAACAGGATCTGGACAGGTTGAGCAGATGGGCTGAGAGGTGGCAAATGAAGTTTAACATTGACAAATGTAAAGTACTACACATGGGAAACAGCAACCCCAGAGCAACATATCAACTCTGTGGTACTACACTGACAGTGGTAGAGAATGAAAGGGACCTGGAGGTGGTTGTGCAGGCAGATAGGAAGTTCTCTGAGCAGTGCAGATGGGCTGCAAGAGTAGCTCATGGTGTATTGTCAATGATATATAGGAATTTTTCTAGCAGGGATAAGGAGGTGATTATTCCCTTGTATAAGGCAATGGTCAGGCCACACCTACAGTACTGTATACAGGTCTGGAGGCCTCATTTCAAGAAGGATGTAGAGCTGCTGGAACGAGTACAGAGAAGGGCAACAAGATTAGTGAATGGAACAAAGGGGTGCTCTAACGAAGAAAGGCTTAAGTTTTGCAAATTACAGTGTCTGGAGACCAGGCACCAGCGAGGTGATTTGATAGAGGTGTATAAAGCCTTGAATGGTTTGAGCATGCTCGATGCTGATGGGATTCTTCCTCTTGCTCAGAATAATCACCTGAGAGGGCATAAATTCAAATTGAGGAAGGACAGATGTAGGATAGACGTGCGGAAATTTGCCTTTAGCCAGCGGGTGGTTGGTTGGTGGAACAGACTTCCATCCCTTGTCATGGAAGTTGATAGCCTAAAAATGTTTAAGGCTCAGCTAGACAGGTATTTCGAACGAACAGAGGGGTGAAGTGGAAGTGTTTTTTTTTTTTTTTTTTTTTTGGCTGATACTGCATAAGCTTGCTTTCTTGCATCAAATGCCTCTACTAATGCTAATACCACTCACTGTCTTCTCCCACTCAACCATCCTTTTATTCATTGTAGCAACTTGCCCTTAATGCCATACTGCTAAAATTTGTACAGTAGTCTTCCATGTGCAATAGCATCAAAAGCTTTCCTGAAATCCAAGTATATCATATCAAAATTATATTTTGCATCTAGTTCCTTTGTGACCAAATCATAGTATCCAATCAAACTGGTTAGACAAGACTTCCCCTTAACAATTCCATGCTATGTCTGAATGATGATCCTGCAATGCTTCTTTAACCAGCGACTCCATTATTTTCCCTGTAACAGAAGTTAAACTAACAGGTCTGTAATTACTCGTGTCACCCTTTGATTCCTCTTTGTGAATTCAGGAAACATTTGCACATCTCCAGTCCGTGGGGACCTCCTGAGTCCAATGATGCTCTCATAATAATGGCTAAGGGTTTGCTTACTTCCCTTGCCGTCGCCTCTAATATAACTGGATAGATCCCATCCATACCAGGGTGCTTCTTATGATTAACTTCAACAATTTCCTCTCCACTTTGCTCTCAGTTATTACAAAATCATTTAGCTCCCTGTTAGAGTTTAATAAGCTTCTGTTCTCCACTTCTCTACAGAATTCCTGATGGGTGAATGTAGATGCAAAATACCCATTCAGTTTGGCAGCTATCTGAGCAGGATCAACAGTTAAACCATCGATATCAAGTGGACCAATCTGATCCATCCCCTTCCTTCTACAGTTATATAAGTAAAGAAGTTTTTGATGTTTTTCTTTGCATCCTTTGCCAAAGATTTCTCGTAATCTGCCTTTGCTGCCTAACCTCCTTTGTGACTTGATTACAGACCAGCTTATATTTACCAGAGGCTTCTGTATCACCTGATAATTTATATGCATCCATGCATTTTTCTTCTAAGCCAAGAGTCTCATTAGATCATCTGGCATCCACTTAGGTCTAAACATTGAACAGTATTTCTCAGTTGATATGAAAAGCCTAGTAGCTTCCAAGATTAATAACTTGCATGCTTTGCATTTAGAATTTGCTGTTGGTAACATCATCAGTTGGACCCACTGTATAGAATTTAAAAACTGTCTGAGACCACTGTAGTCACCTTTACAAAAGCAAAAACCTTTCCCTTAACCCCCAACAGTAGTTACATCTTTAAGTAAATCCCACATCAGTACACTGAGATCACTGCCACCTGGTGGTTCCTTTATAAGCAAATTCTTAATGTATGAATAATTGCTCCCTCTAGTTGCCTCTTGAACATGCTGCTGTAGAAAACAATCATCCAATAAATTTGCAAAAGTCTTGCTAGTGTGTGAGTGACCAACCCACAAGTTCCATTATCTAAATAGGCAAAAAACCATGCATATAAAAACCTGAAATGCCACCAGGACAGCTATTTCAAAGCTTACTTGGCTTCTCATCAGCCAGTGGGCAATCTCTATTAGATAACATATGCCAAACTGTCTAAACAATGTATATTGCTTAATTGAACAGCCAAGCAAGCAGTGTGTCATTTGGCTGTCTGTGTTGCTGTATTTTCCAACTCACCCGAATTGTAACCTTCCTTTTCTCATTACTTCAAAACACTTCCTCAACATTTTCCGAGTTCCGTGTAACTACAAATCCACTCCTAGCCATAATGGCCACATCTTGGCTAAATGGTGCTGTTTAAAAAAACCAATTTTAAGGTGGATATACAACTTCAACCAGATTTTCTTTATATCCTAAAATATGCTTCAGTGTTAGAGATTCCTGTAGCTCATCTTTCGTGCTAATAACAAGAGCAATCAAATAAAATGTTTGACTATAAGAATAGAATGTCAGTGAGTACAATGTGGAACACCTTTGTCAGTGAGATGAGTTACAGGAGTGTCTGATGCATGAGGTGATCTGATAGAGGTGTATAAGGCTTTGAATGGCTTGAGCATGCTCAATGCCGATGGGATTCTTCCTCTTGCTCAGAATAATCACCTGAGAGGGCATAAATTCAAATTGAGGAAGGACGGATGTCGGATAGATGTGCGGAAATTTGCCTTTAGCCAGCGGGCAGTTGGTTTGTGGAATAGACTCCCATCGCTTGTTGTTGAAGTTGATAGCCTAAACAAATTTAAGGCTCAGCTGGACAGGTATTTCGAACGAACGGAGGGGTGAAATGGGAGTAGTGGTTGTTTTTTTTTTTTTTGGCTGATGCTGAATAAGCTTGCTTTCTTACATCATATGCCTCTACTAATGCTAATGCTAATGTTCTTCTGGAAAGAGATATTTTTGTCTTGTTTCCCTGTTGCTGGAAGTCGAGTAAAATGACTGCATTTTAATTTCTATATTGGCAGCATGGTCTTGCCAAACATCTTGTCACTAGGAGTGGTATACCTTTTGTAAAAATGTGTTGAGAGAAAGATAAATATAAAGGCTTTGTGGTATTAAATATCCTATTGAATTATTTTTCCATCACATCTGAATTTATTAAAATTATCCACTTCCACAACATTATATGGAAGTGTGTTCCAGCAATCAATTACTCTCTAGGTGAAAGCAAATTTTTACACATCTATCCTGCAACCATCTTTTTTCAATGTAAATTTATATCCCCCTTTATTTGTGTCATCCTATAAAGAATAAACATTAAGTTTACTCAATTGTCAAGGAGACGGGGAATATATTGTGTAAAAAGGATAGATGGAACAGGACCAGGGTATGTCTGCCAGGGGCAAAAGTTGATGATGTTGTAAAGCATATATCATCTTTTAAGGGCACAAAAGGTGATATTGTTGTACACGTTGGCACCAATGACATTAAGAGTAGGAGATCTGCAGATTTACTTAACAAGTACAGGTCAATGTTGCAAAAAAAAAAGTCGTGAGTCAAGGTTAAATTTGAAAGTGTCTGCAATTCTGCCCAGACACAATAGGAGGGAATACATGATGAGAGCTTTGTCAATCAATTCGGCCCTGGAAAGATTGTGCAAGGCTCAAGGGGTAGAATTTTTTCCAGGGTGGTTTGTGCTTGTTAACAGGAGAGACTGCTTCTACAGGGATGGGATACACTTAAATAGAAAGGTTGCAAGAATATTTGCTGATGCTATCGAGGCAGTGTTAGGTGGGTCGGAAAACTGCTAGCTTGGGGGAATTCACAGACTAAAAGGTTAAAAGTAGCCGCAGGCAGGAGTGAAGGTGATTCTTGCACAACTTCTATTAGAATAAGTAGCGATCTGGAGCAAGGGGTGCTGGGGATTTCAGGGACTGATGGCAGTCATCATGGAACAGGTGGGTATATGGGATGTGTTAGGGTAACTAAGAATAAGAATAGCTGTATGTATACCAATTCTAGAAGTAGAGTAAATAAATTTGATGAATTTGAAGTGCTGGTCAAGACATCAAAGGCGGATATTGTTGGAATAGCAGAGACGTGTTGTCACACAGATATAAGGAATGCAGAACTGGAATTTGGGGAGTACAATGTCTACAGAAAGGATAGGAAGGGAGGAGGTGTTATGCTGTTAATTAAGAAAAACATAAAATCAAAAGAAGTGCATCCAGTTGATATAGATGAACAGTGGACTGTTGAGTCAGTTTGGTGAGACATAAGCACTGCGAAAGCAAAAATAAGAGGAGTGTGTTATAGGCCTAATGACTCGAATGAGTACAATGAACAACTGTTCAGAGAAATAGAGTGGGCTAGTAAATCAGAATGTCTTATAATGGGGGATTTTAAATTCCCAGATATTGACTGGAACTTGTGGGTTGGTCACTCACACACTAGTAAGAATTTTTTGAATTTATTGGATGAGTTTTCTGCAGCAGCATGTTCGAGAGGCAACCAGAGAGGGTAATACTCTTGATCTGGTTATCAGCAGTGATCATTCGTGTATTAAGAATTTGCAGAAAAGGAACCACTAGGTGGCAGTGATCACAGTGTACTGATTTGGGATTTACTTAAAGATATAATTACCATCAGGGGTAAAGGAAAGGGTTTTTGCTTCCGTAAAGGTGAGTACAGTGGTCTCAGACAGTTTTTAAATTCTGTACAGTGGGATCAACTGACGATGTTACCAACAGTACATTCTAAGTGGGAAGCATTCAAGGAATTAATCATGGATTCTACTAAAAGTTTCTGTAATCAGGTCACAAAGGAGGTTCGGCAGGCGAAGGCGGATTACGAGAAATCTTTGGCAAAAGATGCTAAGAAAAACAGCAAGGATTTCTTTACTTATATAAACTCTAAAAGGAAGGGGATGAATCTGATTGGTCCACTTGATATTGATGGTTCCACTGTTGATGATCCTGCTCAGATAGCAAACAAACTGAATGAGTATTTTGCATCTACATTCACACATGAGGAGTTATTAAGGTTTGAAAATGCCACAAGGTTATCAAATTGTAGAAGGGTGCTTAATGATTTTGTAATAACTGAGAGCAAAATGGAGGAGAAATTGTTGAAGTCAAACATAAGAAAGGCACCTGGGGCGGATGGGATCTATCCAGTTATATTAAAAGCATCTAAGCAAACCCTTAGCCATAATTATGAGAGCATCCTTGGACTCAGGGGAGGTCCCCACGGACTGGAGATGTGCAAATGTATCCCCAATTCACAAAGGGGGATCGAAGGGTGACACGAGTAATTACAGACCAGTTAGTTTAACTTCTGTTTTGGGTAAAATAATGGAGTCACTGGTTAAAGATGCATTGTAGAATCATATAGATAAGACTGCAGCAATAATTCAGACACAGCATGGGTTTGTTAAGGGAAAGTCTTGTCTGACAAATTTGATAGGATATTATGATGTGGTTATAAAGGAACTGGATGCAAAAAATAATTTTGATATCATATATTTGGATTTCAGGAAAGCTTTTGACACTGTTGCACATGGAAGACTATTGTACAAATTGGAGCAGAATGGTATTAAGGGTAAGTTGCTACAATGGATAAAAGGATGGTTGAGTGGGAGAAGACAGAGGGTGGTAATTAATGGGTGCTGCTCTTCGTGGACTAATGTTATTAGTGGAGTCCCACAGGGTTCGGTGTTGGGTCCTCCGTTGTTTTGTATATTTATCAATGATACTAATGAAGGTATATCAGGCTTAGTGTCGAAGTTTGCAGATGATAGAAAGGTTGGCAGGGTTGTTGTTGTTATTATATGGTTTTTAGGAGCATTAGCAACTAAGGCCATATTGCTCCGGGGATATGCGGTGGTCATTCCCTGACCTTTCCGCATCCTCTGTATTTGGTGGTCACGGGCTCGAACCCCTGTCTAATCAAGATGCGTGTGCTATGCACTGCTGCTCCTGCCCACCTGGCTACAGAGGCGCCTGGCAGGGTTCTTAATGACAGTGCGCTACTGCAACAGGATCTAGATAATTTGGGCAGATGGGCTAAGAAGTGGCAACTGAAATTTAACCTTGACAAATGCAAAGTACTGCATATGGGTAGAAGTAATCCCAGAGAAACGTACCAACTGTGTGGTACTACACTTAAGGTGGTAGAAAATGAAAAAGACCTGGGAGTAATTGTGCAGTCAGATATGAAGTTTTCTGAGCAATGCAGAAAGGCTGCCAGGGCAGGTCATGGGGTTTTGTCAATGATATATAGGAATTTTGCTAGCAGGGAAAAGGAGGTGATTGTCCCTCTGTATAAGGCAATGGTCAGGCCACGCCTTGAGTACTGCGTACAGGTCTGGAGGCCTCATTTTAGGAAGGATGTAGATTTGCTTGAGCGTGTACAGAGAAGGGCAACAAGATTGGTGAGGGGAATGAAGGGATCCTCTTACCAAGAGAGGCTTAAGTTCTGCAAATTGCAGTGGCTGGAGACTAGGAACCTGCGTGGTGATCTGATTGAGGTGTATAAGGCCTTGAATGGGTTGAGTTCTCTGAATTCTGATGGGATCCTTCCACTTGTTCAGATTACAAACCTAAGGGGGCATAAATTCAAATCAAGAAGACAGATGTAGAATAGATGTGCGGAAATTTGCCTTTAGCCAGTGGGTGGTTAATTGCTGTAACAAACTTCCATCTGTCATGGAAGTTGATAGGTTAAATAAATTTAAGGAGGAATTGGACAGGCATTTGGAGGGAATGGTGTGATTTTTTTTTTTTTTTTTTTTTTGGCTGATGCTGCCTAAGCTCATACACTTGCTTTCTTGAATCACATGCCACTACTACGACAATCCATTTAAAGCCATAAATACTTTAGTTGGAGCTGTAGCAGGCATAGTTTTCAAATGCTGCAAGTTGCACAACTGAAATCTACCTTGTTTCTCCTTTCTGCACCCATTCCAACGTCCTTCCTAAATGTGGCATAACCATTGCCTTTTACAACAAGATAATCATGATAATCATGAGGGGCTTAGAGGGGAACAGGTATCCTGTGTGTTATCAGACACTCAGCCTAAAACACTGATGGATCCAATATCTCTCTATTACAGAAGATTTAGGAGAAGTCCGGTTGGCCTGCCTCCCTAAAATCCACTCATGCACACCTTCTCGATGGTAAGCCCTGTTACGTCACTTAGGTGGCAACGAATGTGTAGAGTGGTTCTCTTCAAGACGCCTGGTCAGCGTGAAGAGGAAAAGACTAAACCCTCCAGCAATGAGAGCACAACAATACAAATGGCCCTCAGTCCCCAGCAGCTTTCACTCTCCCTCTTATGGCAGCGAGAGGATCAGAGTGGAAGCAGAGGGTGCTAAGAATCTCTGGGTACGACCAGGCTGCCATGCACGGAAATTGAACTTGGCCTGTTATAACGTACGATCACTCATCGGTGAAGACAGGATATTAGAGCTGGAAAAGGAATTAGAAAATGTGAATTGGAATATCATCGGTTTGGCTGAAACAAGAAGAAGAAATGAATCACTTATAAGTTTATCAAGTGGAAATCTGCTGTACACCAATGGAAACAGTGAAAGGAGTGAAGGTGGAGTTGGGTTTCTGGTCCATAAAGATTTTAAAAACAACATTTTGGAATTCAAAAATACATCGCCAAGGGTGTCAAGACTAATACTCAAGATTTCTAAGAGGTACAAGCTAAAGATTATAATGATTTATGCACCAACATCGAGCCATGATGATGAAGAGGTTGAAGATATGTACACAGAAATTGAGAGTCTTCTAGATGAGCAGAAAACCCACTACACTATTATTATGGGGGACTTCAATGCTAAGGTTGGAAAAAGGCAAAACAGCGCAGAAAGAGGAACTATAGGAAATTTTGGAATTGGTGAAAGAAATAAAAGAGGTGAAAGACTTGTGGAATTTGCAGAATCTCAAGGAATGTCAGTAATGAACACTTTTTTCAAGAAAAGGGTTAACAGAAAGTGGACATGGAAGAGTCCAAATGGATTAACAACTAATAAAATCGACTTCATCCTCACTAACAGAAGATATATTGTGAATGATGTTACCGTCCTGAATAAGGTAAATGTTGGAAGTGATTACAGAATGGTAAGATGCACACTTGATATAGCTGTAAGAAAAGAAAGGAAAAACCTGACTTGAGTAAATAATATGAAGGTCTTTGAGATAACAGAAGAAAAAGCTGTATGTACTGGAACTTAAGAACAAGTTTGAGCTTCTGCAGACTGCTCAGGACCAAGATATCGATGAGGAATATTACAACTTTCTCAAAGTGATTAAGTCCAAGAAACCTATAGGTAAAAAGAAATCCAAAGAAGAAAAAAATTAGTCAAGAAACACTTGTCATGATGAACTGAAGACGACAAATGAAGAGCAAGATAAACACTGAAAAGGAGAAAATTGAGTATACTGAGTTATGCAAAGCCATGAGAAAGAGACAGAGATGACATAAGATTTAACACAAGAAAAGTAGAACAAGCATTAAGGGAAAACAAAGGACTTAAATCAGCAGCCATGAGCAGTAATACAGAAAGACAAATGATACTGAAACTGAAGAATAGCGATGGTGTACTTATAAACAGCAGAGAAGGCATAATTCAAATAGCAGAAGACTACTATAGAGAATTATACAAGGAGCGAGGGAATGATACCAGCAGTGGGGAAGATGGATTGCAAAGTAGCAACACATACGACATACCCGATATTCTTCCTGATGAGGTAGAACATGCATTGAAGAAAATGAAGAATCGGAAAGCCCCGGGGGAAGATGAAGTTACTGTAGAGTTGTTAAAATTGGGAGGAAGAGACATAACACAAAAACTGGCAAGGCTCTTCACAAAGTGCATTAGAAAAGGTGTGATGCCTAAGCAGTGGAATAATGCAATCATAGTTTTGCTGCATAAGAAAGGAGATAAATCAGAAATTGGAAATTATAGACCAATTAGCTTGTTATCCCATATCTACAAGTTGTTCACAAGGGTCATTACTAACAGATTAGAAAGAATACTTGATGAGAATCAACCGAAAGAGCAAGCTGGCTTTAGGACAGGATTCTCAACTATGGACCACCTTCACGTAATATCACAGCTAATGGAGAAAGCAAATGAATATAAAACACCATTATGCCTGGCATTTGTGGATTATGAAAAGGCATTTGACTCCATACAGCATAAGGCAATGTTTCGGGCACTGGAAAAACAAGGCATAGATACTCCATATATTATGATTTTGAAGAAAATATATGAGAGTGCTACATCCTTTATTAGACTAGACAAAGACAGCAGCAAATTTAAAATCGAGAAAGGAGTTCGACAAGGAGACACAATATCTCCAAAGCTGTTTACTGCTGCCCTTGAGGAAGCATTCAGAAGATTAGACTGGTCGCAGAAAGGAGTCAATGTGAACGGAGAGTACCTAAACCATTTACGATTTGCAGATGACATTGTGGTCATAAGCCACGATCCCACAGAATTAGAGGAAAATCTTAATCAGTTATGCACAGTTAGTAAGGATTTTGGACTAAAGATGAATATGGCTAAAACAAAAGTAATGATGAACAAGTATGCCACGGAAAGGGAAATAATGATTGAAGGAGCAGTAATTGAAAAGGTGGAGTCATATACTTATCTGGGACAAGTTATTAGCTGGAATAATGATAAATGGCTGGAAGTCAAGAGAAGAATAAATTTTGGATGGATAGCATTCAGGAAATATAGTCACATACTGAAGAGCAATATCCCAGTTTGTCTGAAACGTAAAATAATGAATCAATGTATACTCCCCACCATGACTTATGGAAGTGAAACTTGGGCACTCACCAAAAGAATGGAAGAGAAGCTAAGAACTACACAGCGAAGAATGGAACGAATTATATTGGGAATCAGACTTTTAGATAAGAAGAGAAACACATGGATTAGGCAGCAAACTCAAGTAAAGAACATTCTTATCAAAACTAAAGAACTAAAATGGTCTTGGGCAGGACACATAGCTCGAAGACATGATGACAGATGGACTAAGAAAATAACAGAATGGTACCCAAGAGGAGCTAGAAGAAAACCTGGAAGACAAAGGCGGAGATGGATAGATGAAATTCATGAGTTTTTGAGTAGTAAATGGATGGCCAGTGCTCAAAACAGAAGGAACTGGAAAGTTGCTGGAGAGGCCTTCATCCTGCAGTGGACTGAAAATGGCTGATGATGATGATGAATCATGTAATATAGGATTGTAAGGATATTAATGTAATATCCTTGGTAATGACAGTATGCTACTACAACAGGATCCAGAAAAGTTGAGCAGATGGGCTGAGAGGTGGCAACTGAAGTTTAACTTTGGCATATGTAAAGTATTGCATGTGGGTAGCAGTAACCTCAGGGTAATGTATCAACTGTGTGGTACTACACTCAGGGTAGTAGAGAATGTAAAGGACTTGGTGGTAATTGTGCAATCAGATATAAAGTTTTCTGAGTAGTGCAGACAGTCTGCAAGAGTAGCTCATGATGTCTTCTCAATGACATACAGGAATTTTTCTAGCACAGATAAGGTGATTATCCCGTTGTATAAGGCAATGTATACAGATCTCGAGGCCTCATTTTAGGAAGGATGTAGAGCTGCTGAAATGAGTACAGAGAAGGGCAACAAGATTAGTGAATGGAACAAAGGGTTGCTCTTATGAAGAAAGGCTTAAATTCTACAAATTACAGAGTCTGGAGACTAGGCATCTGCAAGGTGATCTGATCGAGGTATATAAGGCCTTGAATGGTTTGAGAAAGCTCAATGCTGATGGGATTCTTCCTCAGAGATTAATCGCCCAAGAGGACATAAATTCAAATTGAGGAAAGACAGGTGTAGAATAGATGTGTGGAAATTTGCTTTACCCAGCAGGTGGTTGGTTGCTGGAACAAACTTGAATCTGTCATTGTAGAAGTTGACAGCTTAAAAGGGAGAACTAGACAAATATTTGGAATGAATGGATGGATGAAATGGAAAGGGATTTTTTTTGCTATTATTAGCAACTTAGGCTTAACAGTGGATATAGTGTATAGTGTGTTTAGGGTCTAACGGCACCAGGGGTTTCCCCCATCTCCGCGTAGTATACATTGTGGTGTGATACAGAACACTGTAGAGGCCAGAGGTTTAAAAGTGTATGGATATTGTGGTGTGTAACGTTTTGTACCGTTGTTCATCTGGTCTTTTAGCCGTTGGGTCTCAAATGAGACCCACCGTTGCCCACACTATACCTCGTGGAGGCAGACCAGGTACACCAGTATTTTAGAGATTTACTATTTACTCTGGCAGGTCGTGCCACCTAATTTCCTGAGATTTCAGTGGCTAGGACCTAAAAAAAAAAAAAAAAAAAAAGGCGCGGGGGGGAGAGAAATGCTAGAAATTGGGTCAGACCGAAAGAGATATAAGTTATGCGGGGTAGAGTTAATTTTTCCTTTTCCTTTTTTTTTTTTTTGTGTGGGGCTTGTGTAGTTTTGACAGGGGTCAAACGCTAGTCGCAAGATAGCTAGAGAGGGAAGGGAGACTAAAGACTGGTGGGTGAAAGACAGAAATATGGGGTCAATAGTGAAGATAACCCCAAAAGTCGGTGGGGCAGGCCCATGCCTCACCAGATGAAGATAGGGGATGGCAGGGGGGAGGGTACAGAGTAACCATCTCCCTGCCAAGGAAAGGGAAGAAAAGTGAACCGAGTGAGGGTGCCCGGTTCAGATCGCTTAATGATGTTTCGGCAGCAAACTGCACAATGTCTTTGTCAGGTCTTCGTATGCCATTCCTAGGACATGTCCCGTCCGTGTGAGTGGTCAAGTTCAGATAATGACTCCGGTTTAAGCCAGTGGTCAGATCCAGGTTAAGTTAATAATTAGTTGTTCTTCAGATTGTAGCTGTTAGGTTTTTGTTTGGTTGACACATCTAAGGATCATTATTCTGGATGACGAGTGGTTGGTTTGTAGGAAAATTCCTGCTAAGGTTGTGGGTATGTTCTTCTTCTAGTAAAAAGATCCTGCGCAAACTGCGTTAAGGCTTTATAATTGTCCTCGCTCTCCAGGAGATATTGTTCTTGGTTTATTGGCGAGAAACGTATTCTGGTTATTAAGAGGCAGCGGAGGTCTTCGTATAGTTGGCAGTGGTGCATGAGGTGCTCCCACGTCTCTGGCTGTTCACAATGGCAGAGAGGGGTGTCACTCAAACCGAAACTGCAGAGTTTTGCTCTTATTGCGCCGTGTCCTGTGAGTAGGTAAGATGTCAGCAGTCCCAGTGAAAACCAGTTTGGGCTTTTGGGAAACACTAGTTGATTATCCGGTATGAATCTTCGAGTGACTTCCCCTTTTGTCGAAGTCATCCAGTGGGTTTGCCAGGCCTGCTGTAGGTGGGTGAGAAGGGGTTTTTTTTTCGACTTTCCGATCGTTCGACGGATCAGTTGTGTAGTCTAGGCAGGTGATTGCTCTGCCTTTGGATAGTTGATAAAGCAACAGTGGATAATGGTATTTGGCTCTAAGTTGGAAATAAAACCAAGCTTAATCAATATTTGAAGGGAAAAGAACATTGATCAGCCTCATTAAAGCACACAGTAATGTGCTTTAATGCTGCCTGTAAGAAAATCACTTTATCCCTACTGCAAAATTCCTGTATATCAACTAAGGAACCCCATGAGCTGCCCTAGCAGCCTGTCAGCACTGCTCACAGAACTTTATGTTGGGCTATACAATTACCCCTAGGTCTTTTTTTGTTCTCCGCCACTTGAGTGTGGTACCACCCAAGTCACATGTTATTCTGGGATTACTGCAACCCATATTCAATACCTTGAAATTATCAAAGTTAAATATCAATTGCTACTTAGCCCATCTTGTCTAATTTTTCGAGGTCTTGTTGAAGTGATATGCCTTGATTTTTTCCATTAACCACCTTGCCAACTGTTCTATCATCTAATTACTTAGACATTAAACTTGATATGCCTTCATTGATATCATTAATATTGAAAACAGTAAGGGCCCAGCACTGAACCCTGAAAGATTCCACTAAAAATATTAATCCATGAAAAGAAGTGGCCATTATTAATTACTCTCTGCCTCCTGCCATTTGAACATCCCTTTATCCATAGCAATAATTTACTCCTAATGCCACACTGCTCCAATTTGTACTGCAGTCTTTCATGTGGAACAGTATTAAAAGCTTCACTGAAATCCAAGTATATGATGTCAGAATTATTTTTTTGCATCCAGTTCCTTTGTGACTATGTCATAATAGCTAATCAGGTTGGTCAGACAAGGTCCCCTGAACAAATCCTTCCATATAATTGAGTTCCTGTCGATATGATCCTGTATTACTTCTTTAATCACTGACTCAAATATTTTTCCTAATTACTCACTTAGCCTCTGATTCTCCTTTGTGAATACGAGGAATATGCACATTTTCAGTTTGTAGGGACGTCCACTGAATCCATGTATGCTCTTATAATTATAGCTAACAGTTTGCTCATCTCTTTTCTGCTTCATTTAATATAAGTGGATATAATCCATCAGCCTCCCCCGTGTGCCTCAATACTTTTGGTGCCAACAATTTCTCTTCTGCATTCCTCTCACAGTTATCACAAAATTATTTAAATAAAATTATATCAATAATTATGCCATTCATATCTAGTGAACTAATGTGGTTTATCCCATTACTTCTGTGTTAACATAAGTAAAAACTTCTTTGCTACTTTTTCTGGCAATCTTAAATAGACTTCTCACAATCTACCTTAGCCTGCTTAATCCCTCCCCTCAATGACACAACTGCAGACTAGTTTATAATTGGTGTAGGCTTCTGTGTCCCTTATCCCACTTTCAGCCATCAATGTACATCTGATTATATTCAGCATCATAATTTTGAACATAGGTAGCACGAAATTGTATTATATTTAAGCTCAGTATGAAATATCTTTCCCAATAGCAGAAATAACTATCACATTTTTATATATTTTGTTAATCTGTAGGTTCCGATCTAAATTACATCATGAAGGCATAATGCCTACAAGTCTGTTTGCGTGGGCCTTATTTCTGTATAATAGTATCACTGAGGTTCAAAGAGGAATGGTCAAATAGGATGCTTTTGCACCCACTTAATGCATTCCAAATTTTGGAATGCATTAAGTGGTTATTAATAAAATTTTCCTTCTGAGATGCAATAGTACTTATGGGCTTCTACATGCATGCTTTGAACTGGAGAAGTTCTAAAGTCTTCCAAGGCAATTCTGAGAATGTTGCAAACAGGTTCAAGCTACATTACTATTAGAGAGAATTTCTATAGGCAAGGAAAGGTATTCTGCTATTCTGTAATGCACTCATGCTACAACACCATCACCTTCTCATCAACAAACTGTTAGACTAAAAAATGCACTGTTTACATAAGCAGTCAGTAGCAAAAATTATGTGAGTAAAAGGTATATAGAATAAGAGAGAAGAGTGCAACTAACCAATCACCTTCAACTGCCTGTAGAATTTCTCTCCACTACAGTGGATTCTTTCTGGCAGAATAATAGATTGGAATATAGTCATGTACACGGGGTGTCTCAAAAATACATGGCATAATTTCAGGAATGAGTTCCTCATACGTAGACAATAAAAATATTTTATATCAACATAGTTCCGGAAATGCTTGGTTCCCGGATTATTAACCGGAATGTCTTATCTCCCACAGGTGATTTCCTTCATCACAAGGTACTGACAGAATCTGTTGGTTTTCCATTCCGATCATGTACTCAAATCAGGAGCAAGCGGATATGCACTTTATGTACAGTTTGGTGGACGGCAATGCTCTGGAGGTTCGTCGTTTGTACCACGAAAGGTTCCCAGAACGATGTCCAGACAGGAAAACATTTGAAGGTATCCATCGCTGCCTTTGTGAACATGAGACCTTTACACCTCATGCTGCCGACCAAGATCTACGACTCCTGAAGCCCAGGAGATTTTGGACATTGTGCATGCCACTCCTGGAATCAGCACATGCAGAATAACAATGCAACTGGCTGTTCAACGTTCAACTATTTGGAGAGTGTTGCAAGAACAACAACTGTATCCTTACCATCTGCAATGGGTACAGGCCTTGTCACCAGCAGATTACCCTGCGTGAGTAATGTTCTGCCAGTGGTTCTTGCAGCAGTGTGGTACAACTCCTCACTTTCCTGCCTTAGTGATATTCACAGATGAAGCACAGTTCACACGAGACAGAATACAAAACCTTCACAATCAGCATGTATGGGCTGAGGAAAACCCACATGCAATTCTTCCATCACATCACCAACAGCAGTTCAGTCTCAACATCTGGGTAGATGTTTTTGGTGATAAGTTATTTGGGCCCCATGTACTTCCAAACAAACTCACAGGGCAGGCATACAGAAACTTTCTGGAAAACAACATGCCTGATTTCTTGGATGACACACTACTGATCATTCGTCAACAAGCACACTTCATGCACAATAGCACTCCCGCACATTTCAGCCACCTAGCCCACAATTACCTGAATCGAAGGTTTCCTGGTCGGTGGATAGGTAGAGGTGGACCAACTGCTTGGTCTCCTCGCTCACTGATTTAAACCCACTAGATTTCTTCTTGTGGGGCCATTTAAAGTCATTGGTGTATTCGATTCCGGTAGATGATGTGAAAACTCTCCACAATCGAATTGTGGCAGGTTGTGAGACAATACGGAACATGCCAGGAATTTGGCATCATCTTCGCGAGTCCATGAGACATCGATGTGAGGCCTGTATTCAGGCAGAAGGTGGACATTTTGAACAATTACTATAAGGTGATGTGAACAGTTAAGTGTCATAGATTGGTGCCTCCGTAGCCAGGTGGGAAGGAGCAGCAGTGCATAGCACACGCTTCTTGATTAGACCGGGGTTCGAGCCTGTCACCACCAAATACGGAAGATGTGGAAAGGTCAGGGAATGACCACCGCATATTCCCCGAGCAATATGGCCTTAGTTGCTAATGCTCCTAAAAAAAAAAAAAAAAGTGTCATAGACAGACCTTCAAAACTCGGAAACCAAGCATTTCCGGAACTATGTTGATATAAAATATTTTTATTGTCTACATATGAGGAACTCATTCCTGAAGTTATACCGTGTATTTTTGAGACACCCTGTATATCTCAAGGTCTGGACACAAGTTCTTTTTTTTTTTTTTTTTTTACAGAAGCACTTACAGTTCTTTTGTTTCAATATATGACAGCCATTACAATTTGTACATGCAGTGATTCTATGTATTGAAATCTGTGGCTATGAAGATATGTTCTATGCAGAACATATTTAAGTGTTCTGCATAGATATGTTCTATGCAGAACACTTAATTCTGCCACTGTATGCAATGAAGTATAGTGGCATGAATAGTAACACAATATCATTCCCATCATTTTTTCATGTGGTTCTTCCAACATTCACTACATGAAAATTCACTTGGGTTAGCTGATGTGCAGTCAAACTGTATCAGAATTTCTCTTATTTTACTTGAAAACACCCACATTGGTGAATGGTGAACTTTCATAAGCTTTTGGATAGTGGAAAACATACCATTGTGATCAAATGCAGTATTTCACTAACAATGCATACAAGACTAAAGACACTATTAAGAAGGTACAAAAAGTAATAATTATTAATTTCCAACTAGTGAATCACCAGAATTAAATATTTTCCAGCAGAGCCTGTCCAGCAATACAATAACTAATGCTGAGTTAAAACAGGTGAAGATAAATTTCAGGGGAATGCACAGATGAGGTTGTTTTTTTTTCTGCTGATGCTCTATAAGCTTGCTTTCCTACATCATTTTCCACTAGTACTAATATAAAAGGATGGAAGGGTTAAATATAGTTCATGTGCTCATAAAAATCTACTCTTTACCAGGGATTAAAAGCGTCCTTACAATTTTGTTGTCCATGGTAAATATCACTAAAATAAATGCACGTCTTTTATAACGTAGTGCATCAATAACAAAGAAATGAATTTTAAGCAAAAGTGAAAGCCTTTCAATGCACAAAAAATACCAGTTTACAAAGTAAAAGCTACCATAAAGAAACTGTACCAGAACATGCTCTTCGTGTTCTGGTACAGTTTTGTCTAGGAATGAAGCTACAAAGACCAGCTGGGGATAAGGATATTTTGTAGCTGTAGCCCAGATCAATTAAAAAAATAATAATAAATATATTCTCTCCAACATATATAAATATACAAGTATTTATATAAATTAAATATTCGCCTGTGTATATATTTTCGACATTCATTTTTTATTTTCGATGTGTGAATACACACCTAAAGTGGGGTACTTATTTTAGCTAACTTCTGGTTATAAACGTGGTAAAAACTTTGATATTCAAATAAATGCACTGTTTATTTTCAGTGTTACTGATTATTAGAAATTCAAAACTATTTCGAAACACTAATCAAACAATAATGATAATTTACCCCAACCACTTGTTCTCTCCTCCTATACTTAAGATAGGACATATCTCATCCTATCGCACGTCACATTTCAACGTGCAAAGGAATAAACAAATTAACCAATCAGCAATGAGCAACCACAAATTAGCGATTTTAAAGGCGAACTACAGAAGTGATAGATGACGTCAAGAACATGACGTCACTTTGTTGTTCGCATGACCAACGTGGTAGATAGCGCATGACAGCTACGCCTCATTTCTGACTGCAAAAACACAATGGTTGATAGTAATGGCCTTTTTAGTTTTTTATAAATAAAATAAAGTAATTTACTACACAAAATTACTTCCAAGTATATAAATAACATTTACATTTAATCTATTCATTTTTCTCATTTAATTTGTTAAACATGATATGCTGTACAGGCTATCATTTCCATAAAATGATAGCATGTGAATAAGGCCTTGAATGGGTTCAGCACGCTGAATTCTGATGGGATCCTTCCACCTGTTCAGATTACGAACCTAAGGGGGCATAAATTCAAATTAAGAAAAGATAGATGTGCCGAAATTTGCCTTTAGCCAGAGGGTGGTTAATTGCTGGAACAAACTTCCATCTGTCGTTGTGGAAGTTGATAGGTTGAATAAATTTAAGGAGGAACTGGACAGGCATTTGGAGGGAATGGTGTGATTTTTTTTTTTTTTTTTTTTGGCTGATGCTGCATAAGCTCATACATTTGCTTTCTTGCATCACATGCCACTACTATTACTACTATTACTATTACTACTACTAATGTCTCTCATACCCGATTCGCATTTTCTTGGCTTCAGTATGAACTATCTCTGTAGCTACAAACACTAAACTAATTCATTCTTAATTACTTCCTTATATTTATTATTACTATTATTATTATAACGGAAGGAATTTTTATGGGCCTTTTTCACAACGTGGCTGAGTTAGTCGGTCTCAGGCGAGGGTAGCATGGTTTTTCCTCCAGGAAACTCAGGTTTTTCGTCCAGCAACCAGAAAATCGATTTCAGGATACACGCAATTTACAGACAATAAACACGGAATAATAGACAATAAACACTTCCTCTTGCTCAGAATAATCACCTGAGAGGGCATAAATTCAAATTGAGGAAAGACAGATGTAGGATAGACGTGCGGAAATTTGCCTTTAGCCAGCGGGTGGTTGGTTGGTGGAACAGACTTCCATCCCTTGTCGTGGAAGTTGATAGCCTAAATAAGTTTAAGGCTCAGCTGGACAGGTATTTTGAACAAACAGAGGGGTGAAGTGGAAGTGGTTTTTTTTTTTTTTTGGCTGATGCTGCATAAGCTTGCTTTCTTGCATCAAATGCCTCTACTAATGCTAATGCTAATAGGGCCTTAGTTGCCGTTGCTCCTAAAATCCAACTACATCATCATCTACCTCTAGATCAGCTGCTGACCATACCTTTGCGTTTGTTCCATACCGACACCCTTTCCCAAAATGCACTATTTTCTGTTTTCAGTAGCAGTGTAATAGAGGGATTAAACTATTGTTCCAAAGATTTTAATTTTAACCTACTTCAGCACCTGCCATACCATTGTTTACAATGTTCCTTAAGTGGCCTAACGTCAGGCCTACTCTCACTAATGGGAATATTTCTGTAATGATGTTTTCTTTATTCCTTACTTTACTTCCTTACACTATTCTTATTAAGAGAAATATATTTGTAAGGCTTTGTCTTACATGTCATTGTTAATGAAAAGAATTTATCTTAGAAATATGTGTTTAAAAATGAGGTTGTAGAATTTCATTGCTGAAAATTCTATTTCAATTATATCTTTTCTAGTCCCTATTTTTCAGTAAGCCCTAAAAACATCGCAGGCCCTCGGCAAGATGCCTAATGGAAAAGATGGGCCTACCCTGGATCGTCCGAATACATAAGAAAAATGCAATTATGAGGGGTTTCCGAAAAGTAAGGTACTGTAATTATTTATTTATTATTTTTTAGGGTTGCCCGTAATTAAATACATTAACCCGTATTTTGTGTCTGTAAATTGCGTATGTTCTATGGTTGATTTGCCTGTTTTGCTGGACGAAAAAACCCCAATTACTGGGGAGAAAAACCTTGCTATCTACGCCTGAGACCAACTAACTCAGCCACGGAGTGAAAAAAGCCCATTAAAGTTCCTCTCGTCATCGACGGGATTCGAACCCAGGCCTTTTCCACCCGATGTGGAGAGGACGGTGACGATACCACTGTACACGCGCAGACCGAAAAGTAAGGTAATTATTATTATTATTATTATTATTATTATTATTTTAGGGTTTCCCGTAATTAAATACATTAACCCGTATTTGTGTCTGTAAATTGCGTATGTTCTATGGTTGATTTTGCCTGTTTTGCTGGACGATAAAACCCCAGTTACTGGGGAGAAAAACCTTGCTATCTACGCCTGAGACCAACTAACTCAGCCACGGAGTGAAAAAAGCCCATTAAAGTTCCTCTCGTCATCGACGAGATTCGAACCCAGGCCTTTTCCACCCGGTGTGGGGAGGACGGTGACGATACCACTGTGCTACACGCGCAGACCGAAAAGTAAGGTAACACATATTTTTTCTTAATAATGGTGAAAGAGAATGAGATGAAAGGCAGTGGACAGATAGACCCGTTAATAACGTTCAAAAAGACCGCCAGTGCAGTTTTGCGGTACTGTCGCCTCATAGCAGATTTCAGTCGCAAAATGGCAGCTACCGTGCGAGTGTAGTCCAAAACAGGTGTTCGTGAAGTTATTCGCTTTTTGCAAGCAAAAGGATCTTCACCAAGTGACATTCACTATGAATTGATTGCTGTGTATGGCGAAAAGGTGATAACAAAGAAGCAGGTGTGTTTTTGGTGCAATGAATTTACAGAGGACCGTGTTGACATTGAAGATCGACATCGGAAGGGCAGGCCTTCATCGAGCAAGACAGAAGACAGAATTTCGCGCATTAAAGGCATCGTTCTTGAAAACAGGCAAGTGAAATCGCACAAATAGTGACGTGAGTAAGTCGACTGTTCACGATGTCCTTGGCTTTCGAAAGGTGTGCTGCCGCTGGGTGACCCGACAATTGTCAGAGGAGGACAAAGCAAAACGCATGGGGATCTGTCTGGAGAACCTGTTGTGATACAGCAACGAAAGAGAGGATTTTCTCGCTCGCACGGTCACAGCAGACGAAACGTGGGTTCATCGCTTTACCCCGGAGAGCAAACAAGACTCCATGACCTGGAAACATCCACAATCTCCTGTGCGCAAAAAATTCAAAACTGTTCTCAGTGTCAGAAAAGTCATGGCCACAGCGTTCTGTAGGTGGATTTCTTGCCGAAGGGAGGAACAATCAATGCACAGCTTTACTGTGCAACTTTGGAAAAACTGAAAGCCAGCATTCGACACAAACGACCAGGACTCCTGACAAGCGGCATGATTTTGTTGCACGACAACGCTACTCCACACCACTCGTGAATGCTTGCACCGTAATCGTTGTGAAACTCTGTCACATCCCCCCCTATAGCCCAGACTTAGCGCCTTCAGACTTCCATCTGTTCGGCCCTCTGAAAAAACACCTTTCAGGAAAGCATTTCACCACGGATGAGGAAGTTCATCACGCGGTTAGATGTTGGTTACTACGTGTGGGCACGGACTTCTTCAGTACTGGTATTGATAAACTGATCCATCGTTGGGACCAGTGCATCGATAAAACTGGAGACTTTGCGGAGAAGTAGTGCATGTTCACTTATTTCTTGGTGTGTAATTTCAACTTCGTATTATTAAACATCATCGAGAGAGAAAATGTGTTACCTTACTTTTCGGAAACCCCTCGTATAAGTGAATTTGTCGCCCCTATCATAGCCGGGAGCCCGAAACCGTATTCCCTCCTTATATAGCCCTAGCTGAAATATTATACATTTGCAACGAAAAATTGTAGAAATCAAAATTATTGAAAAATTAACAAAACAAAAAGCCATAAAAATGAAAAATAATTATATGCACTGTTGTTATTGCGTTTTAGAAGATTCGGCTACTAAGGCCCTGTTGCTCCATGTATATTGTCTGTAAATTGCGTGTGTTCTGAGGTCGATTTTCTGTTTGCTGGACGAAAAACCCGAGTTTCCGAGAATAAAAACCATGCTACCCTGGCCTGAGACCAACTTACTCAGCCACGGTTTGAAAAACACCCATGAAAATTCCTTCCGAATTCCAACTTAGGTCTTTTCCACCTGATGTGGGAGAACGGCGATCCTACCAACTGTGCTAACCACGAGGAAATATGTACTGCTAAATACACAGATTTCTAATTTTCTTGAATGCGATATAGCGGGAAAAAATTTCATCTCAGAGCATAAAAGTTCTTAGCGCTCCCTACAAACACTTTCAGAATAGTTACGTAAGTCACAATAGTTGCTTATAACGTGAATAAGTTTCTTATTGCGATTCCAGCACACGATTGATAACCAAATGATAAACTGACTTTGCGTACGCAGACCAATAACAATCAAACACAGCGTAAAACACCATTAACAGGGCACTCGTGGGTAGCACAGTTGGTAAGATTGCCGTCCCCCCCCCACCGAATGGAAAAGACCTAAGTTCGCGTAATGTCGATGACGGGAGGAATTTTTATGAGTATTTTTCACAACGTGGCTAAGTCCGATGAGCGATATATATATATATAGCTATATATATATATATATATATATATATAGAGAGAGAGAGAGAGAGAGAGAGAGAGAGAGAGAGAGAGAGAAATCACCAAGAAAGTGAAGAATGATGATATCCAGCTCAGGACCCTGGGTATGCCAAGTCCATACTTACCAGAATTAGCCCCTGGGGTAACTAAGCCACTTTGGGAAAAAGACCCATAAAAATTCCTCGCATCATTGACGGGACACGAACTCAGGCCTTTTCCAGCCAAAGCCAATATGGAGAGGACTGTGATTATACTGACTGTGCTATACATGTGAGAGAGAGAGAGAGAGAGAGAGAAGGCTGGCAAAATATTTTATACTATTGTCCATCATACAATGATTTAAGAATATCGCTGCTGTCATATCAAGATTAATCTAACTCCAGGAAAGAAACTTGCTAAACTTTCTTTCTCTTAAATAATGTCTTTTTCTCAATTCTCCAACAATTTGCACAACGAGCCAGGCGTTGATTAAGGAGGAAATGGGACCCCAGCCATATTTAATATGGCTAGGGTCCCATTTCCACCTTAATCAATTTCCCACACCTTTTGTATATACATTGAATGATCACTGAATCATTGCCACCTACCTAATGCTTTGTTAGCCCTCCTTTTGCCCTTGGTACAGCAGCTATCCGACGTGGCATTGATTCAACAAGACATCGGAAGCGTTCGGGAGGTATGGCCAACCAAGATGTGTGTAATGCAGTCAGCAATGCAGATATGGAGGTGATTGGTATATCCAGATGCCTGATATACCTTTCCATAGTGTCCCACAAGTGCTCTATGGGATTGATAACGGGAAGGAGTACGGAGGCCAATTGATACTGGAAGTCAGAACTGTGTTCCTCAAACCATTCCTGCACAACAAGTGCCCGATGGCTCGGCGCATTGTCATCTTGGAAGACACCATCGCCATTCGGGAAAAAGTGTAACATAGCGGGGTGTACACAGTCAGCAAGCAGTTGACGATAGCGAAAACCACTGATACGTTGTTCCACATGCACCAGGGGTCCAAGTTCAGGCATGACCATGCGTCGCACACGCATAGTCATGCCAGATATTGTTCCGGGTTGGCCCACGTTGTATTGGGTAGTCAACTTTTCAACAGTGCTGCGTCTGTTCGCCTGTTCGAGTCGTCGGACCCGGCGCTCACCTCTAACATCAACCTTTCGCTGACCTTTGCAGTTTTGCCGTCGGGTCGTTGTTTGACCATTTTGACGCCAGTCCTGGTACACTTTAAATACGGCGGCTCTCGAACACCATACCAGTTCGGCCGTTTGGGAAATCGAGGCACCAGCTCGTCGAGCACCCACAATCTGTCCGATAAATCCTTCCTTTTACCCATCATGCTGGGGAATTTTACTACCTACTGAACCACTCACACCTTATCTATGCTACGTAGGTCGACTAACTCCGCACTGTCGTATCTCACGTGGTCAACGGGTCGCATTCAGTTTTCATAGGGGTGGGCATAATTCAGTGATCACTCAGTGTATATTATCCTTTTGTATACTGTCATAGCAGCAGTAGAACACCTTGCTATACATCCTAACACGTTCCTTAATCTTGGTGGTAAGTTTTGAATGTGTGATACGGAGCTCATCAGTAGTAAGTTTTCTGTTATTGATCTACACCCGCATTCCCAGCCCACCCAGAGTAGATTATAAAGTGCATATGGTTTGAAGAAAGATCATTATCCTTCGGAAACTTTAGAAAACGCTCTTTCTTAATTAAAAAAAAAATTAATTTTATTAGCAACAAGACATTTACAATCCGAATTGCAAGTACTGCGGGTTAATGATACTTAAATACTCAATGATACAATAAATAGCAATTGCAAGCCATTGCCCTCCTTTCAGCAACATGTTAACAGATTCTCGAATTGTCCCTCCCTGATTCAAGCAAGTATTCTGGACGAAGCGGTCCTCGTTCTAAACGTCCATTTGAAAATTCGTCAATCAGCTGTTGCCTAAATGGAGAAAACAATCCGTAATTAGTAAACTGGATCCGTAGACGAGGAAGGGCACCAGAACAAACAGATAAGTGCACCGCGTATCTCCCCCTCCTAACGAGCAAACGTCTGCCACACTGTTGCCCCCGTCCCATCGTAAGGATCCAGTTCTTCCGTCTTGAATAAGCACACCCTCCGTTCTGTTCTTACAATGCAGCATCTTTTCGGTTTCTCTCCTTAACTACCATCCCGATGAGCTCATTGATGGTCTCGTTGAGTTTTCACTAAGCAGCACCCCTCGTGAGAATAATGACTGTGCACTCCAACCGGAAGTTTTCAACTCTATCAAACTTGACGATGGTACTGATACCTTATCTTGGGCTGACTCAGTCAATAAGATTCTCGATGTTATCATTCATCAAGATGCTGATGTTGAATTATCCTATGATCAATCCAGTATTATAGAGAAAATCTTAGATATTCTGATTCTCCTGATGAACCAAGTTTTACCAAAGATGAAGTTAACACTGGTATCATGTCTTTGAAATCGGGCAGATTTCAAAGACATGATACCAGACATAGTTTTGATGGATTGGAAGTTGAGATCATTAAGCGTTCCTGGAAAATACTCCCTGATGGCTTATTTATCTCTTTAACACCTGTCTTCGTGATGGAATCTTCCCTTCTGTTTGGAAAACTGATGTACTTAAAATACTAATTAAGGGACTTGATTAGTATTTTAAGTACAGCAGGCTTTGTCAAAGATCGTGGTACTGAAGACGGTATTCATAAGTTGTTGGATTATTGTGATCTCTCCCTCTCTAACTATGTCCTGGGTTTCTTTGTTGACTTTAAGGGGGCCTTTGATACACTTTGGTGGTAAAGTGTCCTGGAGAGGTCCCGGGAGGCCCAGGTTTCCATGCCTATCTATAATATCATAAAGAATTATTTTACGGACTGTCATATTAAAGTCACTTCTGAACTTGAAGAGATTACTCGCTGTGTTACTAGGGGTTGCCCACAGGAGTCTATTCTTGGGCACCTGTGTTGGAATATTGTTTTTGACAGATGGCTTTCAAAATACTTTGATAATGTTAACATGGTTGCTTATACAGACGATTTGACTATCATCATTAATGGAAAATCTAAAAATACCTGGAAGATACAGCTAACTTTGTAATGAAGGAACTTTTTAATTGGACATCCATCCATAAATTACAAGTTTCAACTGCCAAGACATGTCAGATACTGCTTATGGGTGAATTGGATCCGGATCGGTCGCCAACTATAAAATACAATGGTCTCCCCATTCGCTTCTACTCTACTGTCAAGTATCTTGGTATCTGGCTTGATGGCAGGGGTAGTTTCTTGCATCATGTCAGGTATATTAAGGATAGGTGTAAAATCTTAATGGTCAGGTTAAAACAAATTGCTAAACAAGACTGGGGTATCAAAGCACACACGCTTCGACTATATTATAATTGCATCTTTTTAGCCATCATTTTGTACGGTGCTGGTGCTTGGGATTACCGTGTCAATAAGGTTGCTATTATCAAACAACTGCAGGCTCAAAGAGCTGCTCTCCTGCTCTTATCTCGATCATGCAAAACTACATCTACAGCTGCTCTTCAGGTAATGCTAGGCCGACTGCCAATACACTATGAAGTGCAATATCGATACCTTCTATATCATCTAAAAAGACGTTACCCTGCTACCATTAGTGGTTTTACCTTGAATCTTGATGAAGATTTTTCCTCTGAAAAGAAGAGGATCAGAGTGCATTTTAATAATATGTGGCAACAGGATTGGTCTAATTCTTCTGTTGGTGCTGCTACTAGAGGTTACTTCTCCATCGCCAAGGAATTTCAGAATAAAGAAATGCTTTGGTTATCTCCTAGTCTTTCTGCTACTTTTCTCTTTACGTTACATGGGAGCTTAAACTTCAAACGCTTCTTGTTTGGTCTTTCGGACACACCGCTTTACCATTGTGGAGCTACTGAAACTGCAGATCATGTCCTCTTTGACTGCCCTACCTATTGTGATCTGAGACTTGATTTACACTGTGCCATTCCAAACTTCTCTATTGAACACAAGGAACTGATTGTTCAAACTAAGGAGTTTTTTATTCTGTTTAATTCTTATGCCAACAGGGCCTTCAAAAGAAGAAGTGCTATTCGTGCCTCAATACTGTCTCACTAATAGTGAAGTTTCTTCAGTGAGATCCTTATCACCTTTTAAAGTTTGAGAACTTTCACTGTTGAAAGCCTCTTACTACATTGAGAACTGAGAACTTTCACCTCTTGAAAGCTTCTGTTTTCATATACTGCTTTTGTATGCTAACAGTTTTCTTGTTAATATGTTAATAGTTTTTATGTAAATTGAGAACTTTCATCTTTTGGAAGCCCTCGTTTCATTTTCTGTCTTTGTATGCTGACAGATCACGTGTTGATATGTTCATATGTTAGTTGCACAGATTTTAAATGAGTGGTACTTCTTGTCTTGATGTTGAATCTAAGAAATGTAGTATATAAATTGTAAAATATGCATAATTCTGAATGGCAATGGTTCCAGTATGATAGCATTGATTGTTTTTTTATTTTTTATTTTTATTGTTGTGTATATTAGCATTGATTGTTTTGTTTTGCTTTATTTCCACTTGTTGCTCCTGCCTCACCCTTTTTAAATCTTCTTTCAAACCACCTTGTCTAATCAGTTGCTACTTTGAGCTGTTTCACATTTTAATTTTCCTAGCTGTTCTGAGCTGTTGTGTATATCCTTGTATTATATCTCTGCATATACTTATTAATTTGAATTTTTATTAAATATGTGTATTTATACTATTATCTATATAATTTGCACATTTCTTCATGCAATTACCACATTTTGACGTATTCTGTATGTACAACTAATTTATTTTGTATATATGGCTGTTTGAACCTTGTGGTTTAATAATTAAGAGTTTTATTAGTTAGACTTCCCCTTGTAATGAAGATGCATAATGATAACCTTGTTGAGTGTGGCAGGCAACACCATTTTCCACTCTCCATTATCTTTTTTCTTGCTTAATTTCTACTGTCTTCTCCTTCTGAAAAACCTATCTGTGATTTTTCACTGCTTTCTGTAGATAATTTTGTGTAGTTTCTCTTCTCTCTCTCTCTCTCTCTCTCTCTCTCTCTCTCTCTCTCTCTCTCTCTCTCTCCACATGATGTTAAACTGCGGCTAATGGGGGAAACCCTGGGGTCCGCCAATCAATAAATAAAAAAATGTGCATTCCATCCTCCTCATGGGCATCATTCGTACAGAGGTTTTTGTGTAAAAACAGAGGCCCCTGGGCTAAGAGGCCTAATGAACAACACAACCAACACCCCCCCCCCCCCACACACACTAATACCTCATAAACACTCACTAACCTACATAAATCTAGCCATTACAGAGTTTTGAAATCATCACATTGCCTGACGCGGAATTGGGGGAAACCCCCGTAACCGCATTACAATTAACACTATACACTATATGTTCTAAAGAATTCCAGAACTAGGGGTCAGAAATTCTAATTACAGGGCTTGGGGTTTAGATTATATTTTAGGAAGTTTTCTTTAAGCCAGCGAGTCGTTGATTGCTGGAACAGGCTGCCCTCGCAGGTAGTTGAGGCTGGCAGTTTGAATAAATTCAAAGGTCAACCTGGGTGAGTATGGAAGCATATAATTTGTATTTTATTATCTACTTGGTTTTTTTTTTTTTTTTTTTTTTTGCCCGTGCAGCAAAAGCCCGTGGCTTCCTTGCACTATATGGCAAATACTACACTGTTGTGCAAAACGTAAGGACCAACACTATTTCTAAAGGTTACAACTACAAAATCTTTACTTAAGGTAGTCTTTACTGATGAGAGTAGATTCAGTCTAGCAGCGATTATGGACGTCAGCTAATCTGGCGAGAGGTTGGCACACGGTATCACCCCGCAAACATCACTGAACGGGATCGATATGGCGGTCGAGGTGTCTGGGAAGGCGTTATCAACTAAGGCCATATTGCTCCGGGATATGCGGTGGTCATTCCCTGACCTTTCCGCATCCTCCGTATTTGGTAGTCACGGTCTCGAACCCTGGTCTAATCAAGAACCGTGTGCTACGCAATGCTGCTCCTGCCCACCTGGCTACGGAGGCGCCCTGTAACCGGTGCACGCTACTGTACTAAGATAATCCTTCCCCATGTGCGTCTGCTCCGAGGTGCCATTGGCCTCGAGTTCGTGTTTATGGATGATAACGCCCACCCTATCGCACTGCAGCTGTTGATATGCTTTTGGAAAGTGAGAACATTGTTCGTATGAATTGGCCTGCCCGTTCCATCGATCTAAATCCCATCGAACACATATGGGATGCTCTGGGGAGACGCCTAGCGGCACGTCCACACCCACCAGAAAACGTTCACAAGCTGAAGGTGGCACTGACAGAGGAATGGACTATGTTACTGCAAGAACTTATCAACAACATTGTTCTAAGTATGGATGGACAGGCGGTGCAAAGTCTGCATCGACATTAGGGGTGGCCATATCTCCTACCAAGGGCCGCCTTTTCCCTTTGTTCCATCTTTGGCAGTGATGTATCCGTATCATGGCAGCCAGTGCTATGTTGCCATTTTCGAATAAAGTCCCTCTGTACCGTTTTGTTTCCGTTGTTGTTTCCTTCATCATTTCTGTACCTTACGAGGTTCTTTTGGTATGCTTTTCCCATATCCAGGCCACTCCTATGAGAAGCTACAGGTGAAAACCTGACTGGTCCTTAATTTTGCACACCAGTGTTTAACTATTACAACCAGAGAAACTTATATTAAAAATTCCATATTAAATTAATTATTAATGAAATAAATTTTACAATCTAATTGCCTAGGACATAATTCGTCCACGATTATTATAAGCATGTTTTTATTCATTATGGAGGCATCATTATTAATTTGAAATTCATTATTAATTCACTATTATTCATTATTAATTCATTACAATTCATTAATAATTTATTGCAATTCATCATTAATTTGAAATTTCCTTTGCAGATTCGTCATAAACTCAATTATTGCAACACTAAAGTAGTCTTCACTGTTCAGAACTTTCTGTCCATTCTTATAACGAATGGGAAACTTTTAACAATCCACTGATTATGACCCTTTCTGAAGACTTCATAATAATAACAGATTGTTGATTGGACAAGTGCATTAAATTACTTCCTGCATCAGAAAAATTGGTATATGTTTTAGCTGATTGGATTAGACATTCAAGTACACCAAAACAACTTCGGATCGTCAACTTTAAAGAATCATCCTTTCTATGAGATATCTCCAGTGTGGTGTCGCTTCTTATCCAAGAGGAACTGCACCTGGGAAGTGAGTAAACAAATCAAATATCCTCGGATGGAAGTTACCGCTGCTTTGATGTCGGTTTTTTCAGAAACAGCAAAGACTGCAACGTAATATTTCAACCATCCATCCATCCGAGGATATTTACTCAACTGGGAGATGATTGTGTTATCTCCCCGATGAATAAAACTATTTTTAAAATAATTTAAATAAATTATTTATATTAATTAGTGTTAGTTAGGTAGTCAGTCAGATAGTTAGCTATTAACAAATACTTAAAAATCAGTAATTGCAATTTAAAAAATAATAATATATAAAATTATATTTATCTATTATGATAGTTAGAACCTTTTTCCTGATATAGTAATATTACTTCTTAAGTACGCTTTTTCTATTATTTATTTTTTATTTTTTAGGAGTGTAAATGTGGTGGGCGATGGATGTGTTGGATTCCAACTGAGCAGCACACTTCTGTACGGATGATGCTCGTTAGGAGGATGGAGGGAACGTTCATTATTCCAACACGGGGTGTTGTGTAGTGGAAACCCAACGTGTCCATCAAAGGAGCTCATCGGGAGGGTAGTTAAGGCGAGAAACCGAAACACTGTTGCGTTGTAAGAACAGGGTGGAGGGTGGGCTTATTCAAGATGGATGAACTGGATCCCGACGATGGGGTGGGGGCACCAGTGCGGCATACGTTTGCCCGTTAGGAGGGGGAGGTATACGGTGCACTCATCTGTTTGTGCTGGTGTCCTTCCGTAAGGGCAATCCCGTCTACGGATCCAGTTCACTAATTACGGATTGTTTTCTCCCTTTAGGCATCAGCTGTTTGACGGATTTCCAAACTGACTTTTCTAATGAGGACCGCTTCGTCCAGGATGCTTGTTTGAATCGAAGATGGACAACTCAGGAATCTGTTGAAGTGATGCTGAAAGGAGGCCAATGACGTACAGTTGCTGTTGATTGTGTTATTGAGTATTTATGTACCACCGATCAGCTGTATTTGCAATTCGGAATGTAAATTTCTTGTTGCTAATAAAATTGATTTTTTTTTAATTAACAAATTGCGTTTTCTAATAATGAAGTGAAGGTATTTTTATATTAAAATAGGATTGCTGCGAAATTCGTGAAATACAGTATACCTTTTAAGGAATTGTTGTTGTTGTAAGGTTTTAGAAGCATCAGCGTCAACGGCCATATTGCTCAATACATACTGTCTGTAAATTGCGTCTGTTCTGTGGTAAATATTCTGTTTTCTGGAAAAACCAGAGTTTCCGGGAGAGAAAACCATGCTGTCCACATCTGAGACCGACTAACTCAGCCACGTTGTGGCTGAGTTAGTCGGTCTCGGGTGTGTTTAAAGGATGCTGCATAGACGCCATACAAGGGATATTTTTATCAGCGTGGTCAACCGTAGCAGGTGGGAGGAATTTTCTTCGTACCTAAGGAACACAGTGAACAACGGTCGGGCAAGCCTGTTTACAAACGTCCCTGGGGAGACCTTAAGAGTTCAGATATGATGTTAGTTAGTGGATAGCGAAAAGGAGTAACGGACATGTGTGTTATCTGATGATATTCGTCAAAGTTATGCTTGCGCACATCTCAAGATTTGTTTGTTGCCGAACTGCTGATATTGGTAATATATTCTGAAGGTAGCATGTTTCTAAAGAACAAGAAACTAATTATGGGGGAACTGTCGAATATCTTTGATTGGGGTCGTCAGAGTAGAACTATAGATGAATTCTTAGTCTTTATCGGTGTCTACAGTCATGTACCAGAAGTGTTTTCAATAAAATGAATGAATGCGAATTCCTAGTTAGGATAACTACTGCTGATATCAGAGGGATTATGGAAACATGTTGTTGCCCGGAAATTGAGGAATGAATTCCATTGCGGTATTTACAATGTATTTAGTAAGGATAGGGAAGAGAGAAGGGATGATGGAGTCAAGCTTCTCATCAAAAGCTTTCGCATATTCAGAAGTTACGCATCCAGCATAGGATCTATGCTGAATGCGTAAGTGTGGTGTGTGTTAGTTGGAAGCAAAGGTATAATGAGAGTGGAGGTAATATGCGGACCAGACGATTGTGAAAAGTATGACGACAATCTCTACATTCACATGAATTGGACAAGCAAGCGAGAATGTCTTATTATGTGTGACTTCAACTTGTCCATTACTGATAGAAGCAACTGGGAGGGATACACACCATTGGAAAATAAAATATTTAAATAAAGTAGATGACTGTCATAAAAGCTAGTGCAATAGCATCATTTCTATACACAATAAACCAACCGAAGTTGTGCAGCGACATCATTTCATAACACCACATTACATTGTCGTATTACCCACAATTGAAGAAAGGAATCTTACTTCAATTTTTCTATTCCTTTCTTAAGGTCATCCATGATCTGTATGTTCTACATATAATTATTGGCATTTCAAACTCATATTCAAATTCAAACTCATTTCAGATCATGTTGGAAACAGAGGCCTACATATTACCCCCTTACTCATAATTTCGGTGGGTGACCTCTGATGAAGACATTGAAATTATGAGTTATACAACAATATGATATCTTATTTGTGTATACTGTAGTGTGTGTGTGTGTGTGTGTGTGTGTGTGTGTGTGTGTGTGTGTGTGTGTGTGTGTGTGTAGGATAATACAGGATATTATCCTACGCGTAGTCTAAATTCTTGTCAGGGTTTCCGTGGCCTATAATTTTCAAACCGGAAATAACAAAATAAAACTGCTTACAGAATAAGAAAGTGTAACTTAAAAAGTTTTATTTGGCAACGCTGTACTCGCCGCATTGATGTCTGGGAGATATTGACGTCATTACTTCAAAATGGTCTCTGCTGCGATATAGTCTCCCAACTAGTCTCTGCTGCGATATACTGGAGGGTAAATAATTTTTTATAAGTTTTAATTTCGAAAAACTACGCTCTGCAGAAGCAACAGTTACTGGAAGGGTAATTAGAATTCTTAGATTGGTGCAATATGGCCTAAGTAGCCTTTGCACCATAAAAATCTAAGCGCAACAACAAGAATTCTTAGAGCAATGTATGTATTTGGATAAACAAAATTTAGCTTATTATTAACCAGATACTTAAGAATATCCATCAAAGAATTACATTTATCACTGACTAGATTAAGTAAAGATTTCAGTTCTTCAAAGAGATCGACAGACACTATCTATATCACAATTACTTTCATTTTTTAATATTGAGTAAAGGTCCACACAGTTTTTTAAACCTTTTGTTGGGGGATATCGGTTCTTTTCTTTTTATTCTTTCTATTATAATATGGTATGAGATGTTAGTTAAAGTAAACAGAGTAAGAAAAAATATGCAACAAAGGGAAATGCAAATGGATGTAGCTTTATCACATTTGGACAATCTCAATTTTTCCGCTAAATACATTTCGTGGCTTTGAATATTTACAGAGGACTTCTTCAAAATTCGTTTTCTTGCTTCTTGCCAACTGCTGATTGCTTTAAAATGACTGTTGGAGGTTTCATGTTTTTTTTTTTTTAAACGGGAACTACCATGTTGCCAGCCATTTAATCCTTCATTCCCAAACTGACCTGTAACTTCCAAACTAAAAAAGCTTCCATGGAAAACAAAAAATTGCATTTGCAGCTTTTGAGTAAACAACCCACTCTCGTTCCATGATCTCACCATTATTCATTTTTCTTTTGTACTAAACATTAGAAAAACACCTGTTTGATTCACCTTTTGGGTAAGTCTGCAAAATTGTTTTAACTGGACCTTTCTCCAGGAAATAATTTCTGTATCCTGAGTTCAATTTTGCGGGCCAGAGCCCTGGATCTTGCATTTGAGAAAGTAAATACGGTACTTTTTATTTTAGATAAAAACCGAGGAAAACTAGACGAAACTGTTAGTTAAATATTACTTGCGGAATCTGTGGACACAAACGAAAACGACCCTAATTCTAATAAGGCAATAAAGAACCAGCAGTTAAAATCTGGACTATGACGTGTATACGCCAAAATGAATGCGTAAAATGTTCCTAGGTCTATCTAAAAAAAAAAAAAAATTAAAAACCTGGCCGTCATGCCTCGCCTTACGATGATAACTGGATAACAGCGTCTGGAGTTCTAACTTTTTAGAATTTTTGAATAATATGATGTCACAATCATGCTTCCTGAAGTTACTACTGCAGTAAGTATGATTGCAACAATACAAATATTTGTCAACAATTTCTTTTTTTGGCTCGCATTTTCGTTACATTCCATTGTTAGGTGCCCCTAACAGCTGCGTATGTCGCTTTAACTACAAGATCGGTACATCAGTCGGTGCTATTTTACAGAGATATTTAGATACGTTGCACTCGCAAGTATACATCTCTTACTTTAGTTATCATAAATCCATTGTATCTTGTCTTCCAGAAATTATGAAAATCTGTGAATGATCAATAAAATATTTACAATAAAAAAACTCTTTTATCTGGTAATCGATATATACAGATCAAAATACCTAAAAGAAACGCAAAGGATGTTTCGTATAAACCATCAACCGCGCGTGCCCGGCACACGCGCAACTTTTTTATTCGTCTTTTTTTTTTAACAACTAGGGAAATATAATAGATACATTTTTTTTCATGATACCGTTTATTACCCCTTTTAGGTCGATATTCAGTATCGGGTACAGCCAATGAGAACGGCTCAGAAGGGCCGGGAATGAAGGCAGCCGGCTCCACCTAGTGGCGGAGTCAACTTACGTCCAGACGATCACAACTGACACGGGTGCCACGCAGTGCGTGTCATCTTGTGCCGCACCTGTTACTTGGTCTTAATTACATTCGTAATAAAAAAAAATCATGCTTATCAGAATTGAAAGGTGAAATTAAACTAGTGGGTGAGGGGGCCGAACCCACTTCTCAACCGTGCCATGTACCTACCTGCACTGGCAACACGAGGCACGCTGAGGTTTTTCTAGTTTACGAAACCCAATACGAAACCGAAAAATTAAAAAAATGAACTATTGTTTATTGGTATTGTTCTCGGCTGAATAATTCCGGGGGTGTGGGGACTGGAGCCCTCACATAGACGGGGGTCTGGGGGCGGTATCCCCCAGAAAAAAAAGTAAAAAAATAATAAAAATTAAATTAAAAAAAAAATAAAGTAACTTAACTCTGTGATTGGCTGATTATGATTGCGTAATCACATTTTGGTCAGTTCTTGATTTGTTCTGGTGCCTGTTGCTTGCTGCTGTGAAACTCCTTTGTCACAGGTGTTGATGAGGTGAGTGGTTTTTCTTTGTCTCAGTTCAATCTGATTGTTTTTCATAGAAATAGCATAGAAAAACGTGCATTTATGTTTTTCATAGAAACATTTTTGTTTGTTTCGTAAAATTTCTCCTAAAATTACCTTTTCGTTTGCTTTTCAGCCTTTCTCAGGTAAAATAGCATAGAAAAACGTGCATTTCTGTTTTGTCAAATTTCCCCTCAAATTATGTTTTATTTTTCTTGTTTTCAGTCTTTCTCATTGTTAATGCTCGTAAAGTAGCCTAGAAAAACGTGCATTTATCTTTTTTTCAAACGTTGATTTGCCATTGCTTTTCGTTCGTTCTATTTACCCTTACATTACCTTTTCTTTTTCAGCTCCAATTTGTGGGAGGGAAATATCGGGGGTTAGGGGGCGGCAGCCCCCACCAAAAATTAAAAAAAAAAAAAGAAGCATTTATGTGTTAACTGGCATCAGAAATTATCGTTGTTAATGCTCACGAAATAGTCTAGTTATGTTCTGGCGAGAAGAATCAGTGATTGCATTTCGTGTAAATTTTTGTTTCTTGGTTTTTTAAAAATTTCTTTTTCTTCATTTGTTTTCAGCCGCCATATTTGTTGTTGTGCCAAGTGCCGTCCGCGTGTCATTTCAAATTCACCGGGCGAGGAGAGGAGGGGAAACGCAGTGAGTGGGCGGAGTCACAACCCGTCAATCATTTCTTTCCCCCCTCCTCTCCTCGCCGCCATTTTTGGTGGCTGTACTCGATATTGAATATTTACCAAATTTTAATATTGCGAATAACACGAAATATTTCGCATATCACAAATAACATAAAAACTATCACAAAACATTCCATAATATAAAAATAAATATTACATGAAAGAAAATTATTTCACAAATATTCAAGAAAAATTTATTCTAAAAATTGCCAATTTACTTCTTTAATATTTGTTGTCGATCTTCTGCTTTGCTCAATAGATGAGCGATGATTACAGAGGAATGATTTGACGTAACGATCCGGATCAAATCGAAGCAATGGTTTTCCATTTAGATATATGGTCATCATAATCTGCAACGCGTTTAATTGTCAATTATTTATTCCTTCATTCATTTACACAGTATCATTCATTACGCTGAAAGCTCGCTCTACTAATCGGAATGGTTTCAAAGATATTTCTGGCTTTCTTAATTGAGAAGGGAATTTCACTCGATTTTAAAGATAAACTGTCCTCGACAAAATCTCTAAAATCATTAATTTTTATTTCATATTATCAGAAAACTTAAAAATTTCTTATTCGGTTTACACCGCCTTGCCACCGAGACGAAAGTTATTTCATATTCCACGATTTCGGGTGTATGTTTAAAATTTCTTTCAATGGTATCGTTATTTTCTTTATTTAATTTAAAATCACCCAGTTGCATTAATAACTTATCCTTTAAGGATAAAACAATGCATTTAATAACTTGTCACGAGGTAATTTTTTTTTACTTTCGATTTTGATTCCTTCAAATTCTTTCCACTTCAACACGCTCTCAATTTTAGCTTCATAATTTCCTTCAGAATTTTTCAAATTAGCAATAACATTGATAGTTCGAATAATTAATTTATCTGCTTTTACTATAGTGAATATGTAAAGCTTCTGAAAGGTAAGAGATCTCCTGCAGGATGTCGATCATTTAACTTCTGGTTCAAAATGTTTGCACAAAGCGGGATGATTCCTCCAACCCACTTCACTTAATCTCATTTATAATGTAAAACTCCTGGCCATGTCGCCGTGATGAGTATTATTGTCTCTAGTACATGTTCTGTACTTATCATCAATAAAGAATTTATTAATATCTTAGTTGCCTCAACCCCTCCCCCCTCCACTTTGCTACTGTCACTAGTTCTTTGAATACTGTGCAAAATGTTGGAATCACAAGGATATTCAGCTACTGTGACAATGTAAACATAGACAGAAGAAATGTACTGGAAGACATGGATCACTTACTTCTCCGAAAAACATACGCCCGTTTGTCAGAGTAAAGGGGAACCACAACACATCCCGAAAAAGGCCTCCGAGGTTGGGAACACCTCGGAGGCCTTTTTCTGGATATGTTTCTCCCATGTTTTGATATGGGAGAAACGGGATATGTTGTGGTTCCCATGTCTCTCAGGATTCGGAGGCATGGGAACCACAACGCAGGTTGACCAGGGGCTATTATCCGTGTCGGGAATCTTCTTAATCCTCTGAAAGCATATTGACTAGCGCGACTTCTGGGTAAGTGACCGCATAGATTTTACTGACACCACTGTATTGTATGACACATTGTGAAACGGTAATCCTTTTCACCCTTCATTCGCACATTCTAATTACCTAAATTGCCTAAAGGCCAGAGGTGAGAACAATACATACAAAGTTGTCTCTCCTAATCCGTTGGTTACATGGAAATTTTCTTCCTTCAACGGAAACTATTTTAAATGCAATTACCAAGAAGAATAAAAAAAATTCACAATAAAGAAGTTCGTGAAACAGAAGTCGGACTCTCATTAAATCAAAAATGAAGCAATTTTAAAATACGTACCTGATCGATTGCGCCATTAAAATGCTGGGAATGTGCCCCCCGCCCCCCTTGCCCCACCGTAGTTTCGGCTCTGGATACTCAATAATTGCATTCAGGATTTCATTTGTAAAATAAATGATAGTCCCAACAATGGGCTCGCAAATTTTCAAAAAAAGTAACAATGGGCTCTCACGAGCCCATGCGAGCCCCCTATAGCTCACCACTGGTTATACTTTCATATTCCGTAAGCAGTTTTATTTTGTTGTCTCCAGTTTGAAAATTATAGGCCACGGAAACCCTGACAATAATGTAGGATCACCCTGTATAATGCACAGAAGTTAATATACAAAAGGATAACATACAAAACTTATCGTTGCTTACCCAAAATCTAGGTGACCATCTGGGGTTAACCACCCAAATTAAAAGTAAAACTGACGTAGTCCTCAGGCACTTTTGGTCAGCTGTTCTTGTAATGATAGTTTTAACCCCGGGGGCTCACATCTGGTGAGTATGGGCTTGGCACACCCAGGGTCCTGAGCTGGATATCATCATTCTTCTCTTTCTTGGTGATTCCCTTCTACTTTTGTCTCTCTCTCTCTCTCTCTCTCTCTCTCTCTCTCTCTCTCTCCCTCTCTCTCTCTCTCTCTCTCTTAGGGTAACTTGGGAATTTTTTTTTTTTTTTTTTTTGGCTGGTGCAGCATAAGCCTCAGGCTTCCTTGCGCCATATAGCTAATAATAATAATAATAATAATAATAATAATAATAAGTGTAAAGTGTAAAGTGTGTTTAGGGTCAAACGGCACCAGGGGTTTCCCCCATCTCCGTGTTGCTTTCATTGTGGGTGAACCAGTTCGCTGGGAAATGCCAGAGATTTAAAAGTGTATGGATATTGTGTATGTGTAGTGTCATGTACCGTTGTTCATCTGGTCGTTTACCGCTGGACCCCTACTGAGGCCCAACGTTGCCCCACTTTCGCCCCGTGGAGGCAGACCAGGAAACACCAATAGATTAAGATTTACTCTGGCAGGTCCTGCCGCTTAATTTCCTGAGATTTCGGCGGCTAGGACCTAAAAAAAAAAAAAGAAAAAAAAGGAAAAAAAGAAAAAAAAAAAAAAGAAATATATATATTTTTGGTAAATTCGATGAGGAATAACGCTAAATTTTTGAAAGGCCGAGTGAATGGGCAAAAAATGTAATTTGGAGATGATTAAATCAATTCCGACATGTAGGGCATTCGCTTGCGTATGTGCAGGTAGAGTGGGTGGGGAGACTGAAGTCTGGGGGGAAAAGACAGAAGTATGGAGTCGAGAGAGGAGGCAACCTCAAGTCACAGTGGGGCATGCCCATGCCCCACCAGAAGGGAAAGTGGGAATGGCGAGGAGGGGAGGAGACAGTAAGACCGTCTCCTCCCCCCCACCGGGGATAGGGATATTAAAGATGAAGGAGGCTAGGGCGCCCTCTTCAAGTCGCCAAATGGCGTTTGACAGCTGTGCTGCGTTAAGTCTCTTTTCTTCAATGTCGAGTCGATTTCAGTCCAGTCGCTCATGGGTAAGCCCCGTCCTTTTGTTTTTCACTAACTTGTCTCAAGGTTTTTCTCTGTAGTCACTCCATTGGATAGTATTTTATGGTCTTGTATAGTTTAACTTGTGGTGGTCTTTCGTCAGACACGATTTATGGTAATTAACAGTTTTCTCCTCTCGAAGAGGTCCTGCACATATTGAGAAAGTGCTCTGTATTTCTCTTGTGTGTCAATGAAGTGGGATTCCAGTCCTTTCGGAAGGTAGTGTATCTTTGTGATCAGGATGCCTCTGTGATCTTCATATTCTGGGCAGTCGTAGACCAAGTGATTCCAGTTCTCGACCTCCCCACACGTGCAGTTGGGGTCCTCAACAAGGCCGAACCCTAGCAGCTTCTCCTTAAAGGGGCCATGACCAGTAAGGAGCGAAGTCAAGTGCTTCTCCGGAAAGTACCAGGCCGGTTGCTTGTGGTAAATTTTGCTAAGGTCGGGGAGGAATTTTTTTGTAATTTCTCCTTTTGTTGTATCGGTCCATCTTTGTTGCCACTCCCGAAGTAGGTAGGCCTGTAGTCGGATTTTTTCTGTTTTAGTACTACTCGCTGGGTCAATTATGAAATCCTGGAAGGTGGCAGCAGCCCCCCTGGCGTGCAGGAAGAGAAAGCCAGCTTTTACAGTCTCCAAATCGAGGGGAAGCGCTCCAGCAAGCACCTGCAACGCCGGTGTGCTTACTGTTCTGCATGCTCGTGTGGTTGTTAATAAAGTGGTCCTTTGTATCATATCCAGAGTTCTCCTATTGACTGCAAGCGTTGTTTTGCTGTACCACACTGCAGCAGCATAAGTTATCGCAGGGATGAAGGTTGCCTTATAATACAACATTAGTGTTGTTTTTTTTAATCCCCAGTCTTTTCTCGTAACCCTCGCCACCAGTGCCGAGTAACGTCTTATCTTCGTTCTTATATATTGCAGGTGAGGTTGAAAGGATAAGTTTTTGTCTAGGATAACTCCTAGATAATGATAGTATGGAAGCAGTTCCCGTCTCCTGGAACAGCTTCCATAATACCGAGACGACACTGTATGACACATTAAGCCAAGGTGCCACCTTCGCCTCCGACTGATGGCTTCAAGTAGTCCATTGGTCCGCCATCTCAAAGAACCGTCTAAAGGACGATGACTTGCCATCCTGAGTACTAGAGATGGGGCTGTCCCACTGAGCAAGCCATAAAATATTGTTTTTATAAGCATGAATAATTTGCAAAATGCGCCCTGTAAGGCACTGTCATTATGCAGAGGTACCGATATCGATCTACCTTCTACTGTAAGAGGGTAGATCGATTTCTACTGTATACTTGAAATTTGCATATTAGGATACTTATTGTATCAAATATTCGCCTTCAGCAATACTCTTCACAATAAAATATTTATGATGAACATTTTGTTCTCATCATTTTTTTGAGCAGTGTAAAAGCAATCTCTCAAACTAATAGAGTAAGCTTATCTGCGAAAAGATCTAAACCTCCCAAACACTTCTTAGTTCATTTCACAAATATACGTGGTCTCAATTCTAATCTCAACGATGTCCATTTACACTTGCAGTCTGCCAAACCCCATGTACTTTTTCTGACAGAATCTCAGTTATCGGTTGATTCAACTACTGCTCATCTCAGATGCCCAAATTATTCGCTGTACGATTCCTTTCACCCCAAAGGTGGTACTTGTGCACATGCCCGTTTTGATATTCCCTGTCAGAGACTTGGCAATTTGGAATCTCCTCTCTTTGATCTTCTCTGGCTTAAAATCTCTCTACCTCATTGTGTCAAATTCATCTGGTGTCTCTACCGTTCTCCCAAATCCACTAATCACTTGGAGCTCTTTGACTTCCTCTCTTTGCAACTTGACTTTCTCCAGTCCAACTTTCCTAACAGTGAGGTAATTTTTCTTGGTGATTTGAATGTTCACAACTCCAGTAGCTTCCGTTTTCTAGTCCCACCGACCCAGCTGGTCGAGATGCAGAAGATTTTGCAATTACTAACGACTTTGCACAAATTGTTCATTTACCTACAAGAATACCAGACAATCCTAACCACACAGCCAACGTGCTTGTTCTTTTTCTCACAAATAAACCCTTCTAAGTACACGGTCGAAGTGAATGGTCCTTTAGGCACCTCAGATCACAACTTGGTGATTGTCTCTTCTTCAATGGAGCCATTATCTCATTGCTATTCCCAACCTCGTGTTGTTTGGCATTACAAGAATGCAAAATGAGATGACCTGCAAGATTTCTTTTCTTCTTTTCCTTGGTCGGATTAGTGTTTCAAAACTTCTGACGTCAACGTTTGCTCAGACGTGTCAGTGAAATTATTCTTATAGGAATGGAATCCTTTATTCCACACTCCACTTTAAAATCTTGTCTTTTAACTAAAGCTTGGTTTTCCAATAAATGTTCTAAGGCTGTTCAAGAGAAGAACGTTGCATATCGTAATTGGCAATTCTCGTAATTGGCAAGTGGTATTTCTCCACGTGTTCTCAAAACATGCTCCTGAACTTACTTCTGTTCTTTGCCGCCTTTTTTCACTTTCTTATTCCAAAGGTGTTTTTCCTTCTGCTTGGAAATTTGCTCATATCCAGCCAGTTCCGAAAAAGGGTGAGAAATCCCTCCCATCCAATTATCGTCCCATTGCAATTACTTCTAATCTTTCTAAAGTAATGGAGAAATCAATTAACCGCCAACTCTTAAACTACCTAGAAACCTTCCGTCAGATCAACGATCGCCAGTATGGATTCCTTCAGTGTCGATCTACTAGTGGATTTCTGGCTTATGTTAACTATTTATAGACAAATTTAATGGAAAAGTTCGATGAAACACAAGCAGTTGCTCTTGACATCTCAAAGGCTTTCGATCGTGTTTGGCATACAGGTCTTCTAAACAAGCCCATCTTATGGTTTGCCAACTGTTTTTTGTAATTGGTTATCCAGTTTTCTCACCAAACGCCCACTGAGGGTAATGGTAGGTGGCTCTCTGTCTTCTAACTTCTCCACTAATGTTGGTGTCCCCCAAGGTTCAGTTCTTTCCCTCACTCTTTTCCTCTTGTATGTTTATGACCTTCCATTGACTGGAAACCCTATCCATAGTTTCGCCGATGATAGCACATTACATTCCACTTTCCATTTTGAGAAACCTTGCCCTGCTCAATCAGCTTCAACTTCTCGAATATCCGCTACCAATTCCTTAAATGCCGATCTCCAGGAATTTCACCAGTGGGGCAAAGACAACTTAGTTGATTTCAATCCTTCTAAAACTCAGTCTTGTCTTATACCTCGCAAAAAGGATTCTTCTGCTCCTATGCTTATCTTTGGTGACATTCCGATTTCTAGGCAAGTTAATATATCTCTTTTAGGGATTAGGGGATTACTCTGACTTCTAATCTCTCTTGGCACAAGCACATTACAAATATTGCTTCCTGTGCATCTAAAAAACGTGGTTTTTCTCTTTCGCTCTCGGCGTTACTTTTCTTCCAAACTGTTCACAAAAGCTGTTCACTCTATACAAATCGCAAATCCGCCCTACCATGGAATATTGCTCCCACATCTGGGGTGCTGCCCCCAAAACCTCTGTCAGGCTTCTTGATTCCATTCAGAAGAGGGCAGTTAGGTTAATTAATGACTCATCTCTATCAGAGTCTCTCCACTCTCTGTCCCAGGCGTACTGTTTCTGCTGCATGCCTCTTCTACAGATACTTCCATGGGAACTGTTCTTCTGAATTGGCTTCTATAATTTCCGCTCTCTCTTTCAAAACAGTTCGAACACGTGCCGCCACCAGCAAACATCCGTTTACTGTCCAACTTCAAACTCACAGAACCAACTTTTTATCTTCCTCGTTTATTCATTCAACTTCCGTTTTCTGGAACAACCTTCCTTCGTACGTATTTCCTGAAAATTACAGTCTACACAAGTTCAAGTTTAATGTCAACAAATATCTTCTTTCGGCTTCTTAACCTCCAACCCAAGCACAGTACTAAGTACTATAGGTTCTAATACCTCTCGTGTTTGGGGTTTTCATATTAAAAAAACAAAAAACTGTCATCGTATACAAATTGATGCCTGTGGCGATAGCATAGTGGGATCGTCACCGTCCTCCCACACCGGGCGGAAAAGTCCCGGATTCGTGGCTGAGTTAGGCATAGTTAGCAATTCCCCCCCCCCCGGAAACTGAAGCTTTTAGACTAGCAAAACAGGCAAATCGTCCAGAAAACACAGGCAATTTATAGAGACAATAAACATGGGTAGATGAAATAACTTTCCGGGTGACCCTACTGTAATAGTTTTTATTTTTTTATTTTATTTTATACAAAGGGTTGAACATATCCATTTTCAATTTGCGAAGGTCATATACATATAGCAAGCGTTTCCCAACCTTTTTTTTTTTTTGCAGAGACAGAATACTTTAATATATGAGGTGGAAACTGCAGACCACTTTTGAATTTGAGGTAGAGACCACAGTACCACAAAAAATATTAAGCTTTATATGCTATATTAAGCTTTGCACACTGGCCAAAAAGTAAGAACTTTTGTATTAAGACTGTGACACACAGAAGAAAAAGGAAATACAGTAAATGTGAATAAATTCAAATAGATGGAAAGAAAACTGTGACGTGTTGCCTTGTTGAGTATAAAGATTGTACAGGTTGTTCGACTGCAGTTAGCTGAAGCCAGAATGGCAAAACCCGTGATCTATCAGACTTTGAAAAAAGTCTTATCCTGGTGCACGTTAATCAGGAGCCACGATTCAAGAAACAAAAGACATAAATGGTTCCTCATAGGTTTGCAATGACTGGAAAGCAAGCGGTTCTTCCACATGTTAAAGGCATAAATGCGGCAGAAAAACAATACTTCAAGAGCGGAGTCGTCGTACTCCAATAAGGACTGTACAGAAAAATAGGACATCCAGTGTGCAGCAAATAACATCTGAATTCAACCAGGCCCATAACTGACATATTTCAACCCGTTCCATGTGCAGAGAATTGAAGAAATTGGGGATTGACAGTCGCCTGCCTATTCGGAATCCACTTGTTTCAGAGAAAAGCAGAAAAATCTGCTTGCAGTGGTACCAAGAACGTTGTGATTGGGCAAAGGAACAATGGAAGAAAGTCATGTGGTCAAACGAATCACGATACACTTTGTTTTGCACTGATGATAGGCAGAGATTGTGGCGAGAACCTGACAAAGCAATGGATCCTGCTGCCTTTTTAAAACAACCCAAGCGTCTAGAGGTGGTATTATGGAATTGGGAATGTTTAGTTGGCACGGACTGGGTCCTTTGATATGGGTGGAAGGTCGCATGTCATCACGGGAGTACCTGAATTTTGTATCAGGTCTATTGCACCGTGCAATGTCACACTTTTATCCCGAAGCTGATGGCCGCTTTATTGATGACAATGCGACAACGCATCGTGCCAGAATCGTCCAAGAATAGTTCGGAGAACATAACACGAATTTTTACCATATTTCCTGGCACTCACATTCACATGATCTCAATCCTATTGAGAATGTGTGGGAGGAGAGGGCTATTCGGCAACGAAATCCTGTTCCTTCAACTTTGTTGCAACTACGCTATATTTTGCTGGAAGAATGATTACAATTAGACCAAATCGCACAAAAACACCTTATAGAATGTAAGCCATGCCACACACTTGCTTTTATTCGAAACAGAGATGGCCCGATTCGATACCGAATAAGGTTTGTATTTTTTTGGCCAGTGGGTGTATAAATTGTGTCAACTTATTAAAATGATGCCCATCCCTTATATTTTAATGTGTAATACTTGAGTGTGCTCCTTAGCTTCTAAATCTCCAAATGGATTTTGCACTAATTGTTGTTGTTTTAGCAGGGTTTTTGGAGCATCAGTAACTAAGTCTATATTGCTCCGTATAATTGTTTATAAATTGCATGTGTTCTGAGGTAAATTTTCTGTTTTTTGAACGAAAAACCCCAAGTTTCTTTGACAAAAACCATGCCACTCTCGCCTGAGACCGACTAACTCAGTCACGTTGTGAAAAAGGCCCATAAAAGTTATTCCCGTCATCGATGATGCTCAAACTCAGGTCTTTTCACCAGGTGTGGGGAGGACGGCGATCCTACCAATATCACCCACGATGACGGATTTTGCACTAAATGAAAAACCATACGACGTATGTTCAAGATAGAAAAGGGACTGTGTATCAATAGAGAGTCTGCGCAGGTAGCACAGTTGTATCGTCACTGTCCTCCCCACACCGGGTGGAAAAGGCCCGGGTTCGAATCCCGTCGATGACACGAGGAACTTTAATGGGCTTTTTTCACTCCGTGGCTTCGTTCGTCTCTCTCAGGTGTAGATAGCAAGGTTCCCCCCCCCCCCCAGAAACTGGGGTTTTCATCCAGCAAAAGTGACAAATCGACCATTGAACACAAGCAATTAACAGACATAAGACACACAGCACGGCAGATGAAGTTAATTATTCGGATGGCCTAAAAATAATAGTTTGGTATCAATAGAGATGACCACCTTTGCCACTGTGATCTTGACGAGACACGGGAATATATGATGTATGTTTGCCCAGAATTTGAGGATCTTCGATCCATAATACTCTATACCCAAATTATCAATCTTCCCCGACATCAGGAAGACATTCTAATTCAAGACGAAAATAACTACAAGTACTTCTCTGCCTTCGAGCAGGAACTCTTCCGAAGACGAGGACCATTACCAACCAGTTACAACCACAAGACTAGAACCTCACTGATTATGACTTGCCATTGATACCCCGCCCTAGAATACCTCCTGCTGTCATTCAAACTAAGCTCCCTTGCTTAGTATCTGTAAACCCCTTTATTCTTTCCCTACTTTGCTTGATGCTACATATACCATTGCTCTTCTGAGGATGCTGGTTTTGGAGCATTATAGCCTTAGTTGCTAATGCGCCAATAAAACCCAAACCAAACCAAATCTTCTGAGGATACTTCAACTACATCCTCAGCACTCCCCCTCTCTTTCAATGCGTCATCCCACACTCTGACTTACAGTTTTTTTTTTTTTTTTGGGTCCTGTCACTGAAATCTAAGGCAATTAGGTGGCAAGACCTGCCAGAGAATAATGGGCAGTCTGACTTACCTCCTAGCGGTGTGTATGGGCAACGTGTGGTCCCATTAGCGGGCCCTGCGGCCAAAAGCCAGAACACAACAACAGAACTCATAAAACTTCTCACATTGTCTGACTTTTACAGAATAATGTATACTTCACAGGAGTACTTATGGCGCAGTTGTGAGAAACCACCGGTGGCGCCCCCTCCCCAAACACTATGTACACCGTGTATCAATAGAGATACATCCATTTGTGGCATTTTTATTTTTTTTAAAGTCGGATGCCTATGGTCCCACTATTTTACTTTTCCTTATATTGAATGAAGCATCATTTTTAATATTTATTAAAGAATTATTAAAGTTTCAGTAACATAACTATTTGTACGCATGACTCAAACGTCACAAGATCTCAGCCACTTATCCCTATTTAATTTTAGCCTTATACAGATGTTATAAAGTTTCGTAAACTATACAAAAGATAGTTGCCATTCATTCTTAGTTTAGAATACAATAATACTTATTAAATGCAGATGATAAAGGAAAAAATAAACAGAATTTACTGGTATTAAATAATCTTTCCTTTAGTTTCCTCGATCTTCCTTTCCCCCCCCCCTCTATTTTTCGTAATTCTTCTGCGTAAATTAAACGATTCGGTTGGTTTTCTCCATTCTCATCTAGAATGTGTTAGCGAAAGAATCATTCACATCAGAGTTTAAGATTTTATTAATCTTTTTATGAACAGAATGGTTTTATTTAAATTGTTTATCTATTTGTTAAATTTGTTTTGTGATGTTTGTTTATGACAAATGTTTATACACGTATGTGTATTGTTATTTAATTTTATTTAAATCGACTTCATTATTGAGTTTACCAAGAACGAAGTCAACAAGGTGAGTTGATTATCAAAATATAATACAACGTAAACAAAAATCATGATTTATAGAAACTTTTAAGTTAAATATCACTTTATGAACATATTATAACGTATTTATAGTAATGGAGTAATTATAAAGTGAAGGGAGGGTGAGGTACCTAAACATCTGACTTGGACTGTAGCAAAAGAGTCAGGATACTTTATAAAGCAGAAAGTGTGCGTTGTGAGATGTGTGTTCGTTCGTGTATAACTAAACTGGGTTTCTAATTTTGCTCCGAAATTGGAGACATGATTATGGATGTATATAAGTATTATTTTTGTCAAAATGTGTGTATAACATATAGTTTAACAATCAATGATTCTGTCTGCCATCTTTAATAAAAATGGCGGATTGGAACAAGACTAGGTCAAAGACCTGTGAATAGCTAGTCTGAATATAAGGTTATTTTGATGCTTTTAGAAGAAAATTGAAGCCTTAAGAACTGTCTAGTGAATAGCACATCGTGATAATTATTCATTCATGCCATAGAAAAAGTAGTTTCTAATTACAATATACAAAAATAATACGAGAGGAAGAATAGAACTCAATACAATAAATGTCAATTTTCGATAAAAATTATGGCAAAAAAGGGCACAGATGTTTTCTTTAATTTTTTTTAACTGAAAGAGATGCAAATCACCAGATAATATGGTCTTGTTTTCGCGTCGAGATTCATAAAAAGTTATGTATCTTATCATTCTAAATTCACCCAAGCTGTTTGGGAAACGCGTGAAATATGAATAGTTAAATTGCAAATGGAGCACGTCCGTTATCCAATTAAAATTACACATCTAGTAGATGTGTGTCTTCTACCATACGCTACTATATCATTTCTAAACGCGGTATCCTGATTTCCTGGACCTCCTCGGGGGTCTCTCCACTAGGAATCCCTATAGCGGGGGTTTCCTCGGGGATTTTCTCTTGGGTTTTTCACTATAGAGGCCCTTATTAATAATCTGTCATTTAACTTGCTCAAGGAACTACGACAACAAAATGCCTATACAGTACTTTATTCAAGGAAAGGAGACTGTGCTTGTAAACAAAATGGCTGACAAAAAAAATAAACAAAAAGTCTGATGGTCAAAGACTAGAACTTATGAACAGGCATATGAGGCGCTAGCCTTGGACCTCACCATAGAGGGGCTTCGTGGGATCTCTGTAAATTCAATATTTTAAAGCGATTTATTATTATTTTTTTTTAATGCAAGACAAAATGTTCGATTCATTAATATTATTTATCGAGTCCGAGGTAATGAACTACATAAATTATGACAACATAATTGATAAATTTGCGAAATTAGGAACAGAGGTGGACTGGGTAAAAAATTCTTACCCGAGGAAAACAAGTAAAATGTATTGGAGGTCAGAGTGTAATATTGAAAATCACACTGGCCTCCGGCCCACTGGGGTTTTCCCGGTAAGCTTTATGGCCAGTCCATTTCTAATTAAGATCAAAGGGGGAAAAAAAGTCTGTGGTTGTTATAAGGCTGGACAGACTATATTAAATATTCTATGTTCTTAGTTCTTATTTAATAACGTGTTGTGTTAATATTTGGTACCGCACAGGTATTGTTAAAACTATTATTCTGTTAAGCCCTTGTATTTTAGACAATACTTGTATTTAATTATTATGTTATATAAATAAATTATTTTGGCAATATAAAATTTTTACTGTCATATTTTATCAATAAAAAAGTTCAAGGGGCCTCAATATAATTTTGTGCCTCGGGTCTCGATACGCGTAAGTACGGCCCTGATGAGGGTTCAGATTGAGCCTGGCTTCCTTCCTTGCCACACTCAGGTACCAGTAATCCTTCATTCAAACTGAGCCAATATTCAACGGAACACGAGATAATCACGCACTGTTGTTACTTTCCAGTAGTCTTTTCCATGAATAGAATATTCATTAATCCCTAGTATCCATGTGGATTTTGCTTATCAGTAGGGTCATCAAGAAAGGGGAGAAACTATCCATTTAGTTAATCCTCCTACCCAGACGTGGTGAAGGAAACTGGAGGGGAAAATCGGGCTTAGTAAAGCTGTTTTCCTCGGATAAAATGCTGGCTATCTATGAATCATTGTATACACACAAAGAACTTATCTCCTTCCATATGGGGCAGTATCGAATCAGTAATGCTGTCATAAAAAATACATAGCCGTTGTTTATTGGGATAAATACGTTCCGCAGGGATGTATTTAAGTTGTCAGGGCCACGAGTTTCAAATTCAAAAGGTCGGCTTCCTCTAAAGGCACTCTTCCAAGGGAAAGCTCTCCATATCATTTCCTGGGGGCAGTTTAACAGGGAATGGCGCTCAGCGCCTCATGCCTAGGTGTATTATTCTGTCCTTGTTGCCATTGGATGGGCAGAGATTCCAGGCAGCTATTTTTGACAGATAGTAAAGTGGCTTTTTGTTAGCTTATTTTTTTTTTTATTCATTCTTATCTATTTGGTAAAAACTGTTTATGCTGTTCGTCCAAATGATTAGCATATGGTTAATGTATACAAAATTATATATCAATTGGATATTATCTGCTTCTTTTTTTCATATATTTTCATATACTGTATTTGCTGTCGCTCCCTCCCTCTTTACCAACCTAAAAGTAAATAGGAGAGTGAAGTAATACACACACTTCTTACTGATAAACTATTTATTCCAAAACTGAAAATTATTGCATCTTCCTCTTCATTTGAAAAAAGACAGTTTCTTGAAAGGGTTCAAAGACGGGCAGCTGGAATAGTGAGATCGGCAAAAGAGCAACTACGAGGAAAGATAACGATTAGGAGGACTACAGAGATTGGCAACCAGGCACCTCAGGGAGACCTGATTGCTTAAAATGAATTAAGGTGGAATTTTCACTATTATAAAGATTTCCAGAAATAGGGGTCACAAATTTAAATTACAGGTTTTAGACTAGATTGTAGAAAGTTTTCTTTTAGTGAGTTGTTGATTACTGGTACAAGTTGTCTCCGCAGGTCGTTGAGGCAGAAGTTTTTTTTAAAGAAGTTTAAAGTTTTTTGAAGAAATTTTAAGGAAAATTAAAAAAAAAATTAAATAAATCTTTTTTTTTTTTTTTTTTTTTTTGGTAGGTGCATATTAATTCTGTGGCTTCCTTGCACTATTTGGCTAGTACTAATACTTTTCAGTGACCAATTCCATAATCCTTGGTAGGCTTCAAATGCCCTCCAGCGAGTGGGTTTTGTTAAGTCCCCACCATGAGATGAAATTCATCATGAATCGAATGAAAACGTTGTCTGAGGAGCTTCTTTCAATTTTGAAGAAATCTTAGTCTGGTAGACTTATGTTCGGACTGCAGCGCGGGCGAGGAATAATGTTCCAGCCGTAAATTTCCAGTTTCCTTTTGCGCCGGGCAGCACGAGTCGCCATTTTTCGAATCTTCTGCTGTTTGTAAATGCAATGGCAATGCCTTGAGAAACAGTGACTTGAAGTTACTCCCTCCATATCGTGAGCCATAATCACCACTTTCTTCACATTCGATTGCATCTTTATTAAACGAGCTGACAACTGCTCTCTTTTAATGTGAAGACCTCGAGATTCTTAAATTCATCAGTGGCAACAATTCTATTTTAAAATAATTTCCCTCATTTTCATAACATGTCAGAAGTTTCCGTGCAGTGCGGTCTCCACTTGTTTTCTCACTATCCAGAAATTGGCGAAGAACCCATCTCAATGATTGTTTTCTCTTTTGAGGAATTAGTTAAAAATTCGATTCGTTGTACTTTTTGAGACTGTGGTGCAATTTTTTCACACGATATTCGCCTACTTACTTCCAATATATTAATTCCAATGGCTACTGATGTGTTATCTGTAGCAGTCTGTCTTCTGGATGCAAGAAATAGTGCTTAGATCCACGGTTACTTCGCCACTCACTTCTTGCAACGGTTCAAAAATTTCGGTAATGTTACGACCGGGTAAATTTTGAGTTTGATAAACGATCTTTACACGTTACTTGGAATCACGTTTTTATCACATATTTCAAACACATTTATGGAAAGTACCTACGAAATGTGGGGTGAAACTATCTATATAATCCGATACGAAAAGAACTGAGTAACAACTGGAACAACTAGCTAGGTTAGTACATCGCATGATACGAAGCACGCACACTTGAGGAGTTATTCAGGAAGGGGAATGCCAGAAGTGATGTAGTAGTAGTAGTAGTGGCACATGATGCAAGAAAGCAAGTGTAGGAGCTTATGCAGCATCAGCCAAAAAAAAAAAAAAAAACTCTGGCAGTGAGCTAGATGATTTTGTAATACCTGAGAGGAAAGTGGAGGAGAAATTGTTGAGGATAAACATAAAAAAGGCACCTGTGGTGGATGGGATCTATCCAGTTATATTAAAGGAGGCAGCAAAGGAAGTAAGCAAACCCTTAGCCATAATTATGAGAGCTTCTTTGGACTCAGGGGAGGTACCCATAGACTGGAGATGTGCAAATGTGACCCCAATTCACAAAGGGGGATCAAAGACTGACACAAGTAACTATAGACCTGTGAGTTTAACTTCTGTTCCAATGAAGTTAATGGAAGCACTGGTTAAAGATGCATTGCAGGATCATCTAGACAAGACTTCATTTATAGCTCGGACACAGCATGGTTTTGTTAAGGGAAAGTCTTGCCTGACCAATTTTATTGGATACTATGATGCAGTCACAAAAGAACTGGATGCAGGGAATAACTTTGATATCATATATTTGGATCTTAGAAAGGCTTTTGATACTGTTGCACATGGAAGACTGCTGCACAAATTGGAGCAGTGTGGCACTGGAGGCAAATTGCTGCTATGGATAAAGGGATGGTTGAGGGGGAGAAGACAGAGAGTGGTAATCAATGAACACTGCTCATCGTGGACTAATGTTATTAGTGGAGTCCCTCAGGGTACAGTGTTGGGTTCATTGTTGTTTTCTGTATTCATAAATGATATTGATGATGGTATATCAAGCTTAATGTCCAAGTTCGCAGACGATACAGAGGTTGTTAAGGACACTACTGGCGCTATGCTGCTGCAACAGGATCTGGAAAGGTTGAGCAGATGGGCTGAGAGGTGGCAAATGAAGTTTAACATTGACAAATGTAAAGTACTACATATGGGAAACAGTAACCCTAGAGCAACTTATCAATTCTGTGGTACTACACTGACAGTGGTAGAGAATGAAAAGGGACCTGGGGATAATTGTGCAGGCAGATATGAAGTTTTCTGAGCAGTGCAGACGGGCTGCAAGAGTAGCTCATGGTGTCTTGTCAATGATATACAGGAATTTTTCTAGCAGGGATAAGGAGGTGATTATTCCCTTGTATAAGGCAATGGTCAGGCCACACCTTGAGTACTGTATACAGGTCTGGAGGCCTCATTTCAAGATGTAGCGCTGCTGGAACGAGTACAGAGAAGGGCAACAAGATTAGTGAATGGAACAAAGGGTTTCTCTTACGAAGAAAGGCTTAAGTTTTGCAAATTACAGTTTCTGGAGACTAGGCACCAGCGAGGTGATCTGATAGAGGTGTATAAAGCCAAGAATGGTTTGAGCATGCTCAATGCCGATGGGATACTGCCTCTTGCTCAGAATAATCACCTGAGAGGACATAAATTCAAATTGAGGAAAGACAGATGTAGGATAGATGTGCGTAAATTTGCCTTTAGCTAGTGGGTAGTTGGTTGGTTGAACAGACTTCCATCCCTTGTTGTGGAAGTTGATAGCCTAAATAAATTTAAGGCTCAGCAGGACAGGTATTTCGAACGAACGGAGGGGTGAAGTGGAAGTTTTGTTTGGTTTTTTTTTTGGCTGATGCTGCATAAGCTTGCTTTCTTGTGTCATATGCCTCTACTAATGCTAATGCTAATACTTGTGAATTATATTTGGATATATTTTATATAAAGGGAATCCCCTCCCCCTCAAGAGTCTTAAATTGGTCCTACTGCAATGAGTAATGTTAATGGTATATACGCTGCCCATTGGGGTAATGTACATGTTACTATAAAAGCCCAAAATTCATACTTTACCAAATCGTTTTGGTAAATCCTAGGGTTTACCACCTCACTGGTAAATCCTAGGATTTACCAGTGAGGTGGTAAACGCCTGAAATATCAACATCACTTTTCATTTTCTTTCTGACTTTTAACATTGCGGTAAATCCTTAAATTTGCAAATTCCTTTTGGCAAAAAATGATGGTGATTTGTAAAAACCAACAATATGTCACCCAGGAAACTTTACAGGATAGCAAATATATCCCACCACACCAGGGTTACTAGATCTAAAATTCAAAAGCTAGGACAAAATAGGAAAAAAACTAGGACATTTTTAGTTTTAAAAACGAGGACATTTTAAAAATTATATTTATTACGAAAAATTACATTACATATTTATTGTTACTGCCAATCATTTTCAATAAGTTTGGATTACAAAGTAAGTAATCATAAAATGTTTTACAATCCATTTTCAAATTACAGGTAACCAACAAAATACTATTCATAGTATATGTTTCCATTTTATTTATAATGTTGCACTACTGATTGCTAATTAAAGAAAATACACGCTCTGCCATTGTGGACAAAAATAGAAAATGTATATATTGAGAAATTTTTAAAAGAAATTCGGAACCCTTGCATTTATTAAAATCTACAGCCCACTTTTCTATGGGCTAATAAATTTTCCCAATTATCATCTTTCTTTTTCTCAGAAACAAATTCCTTAAAATTCTTAAATTGGTCAAATCATCATCGATTTTCAATTAGACAAATGATGGTTGATACAGTCCACTTGTGTAATTTTGGGATAATACAATCCGCTTAATGCAATCAGTGCATTGTTTTTATTTATTCTGTCGTATTGACCCAAGATGCAATGCACAGAATATTTAATGAAGATTCATTTTATGATTAGATGATTTTTTAAATTACAAAAAAACTAGGACGCAAGTGTAAAATCCGCGAGGACACCCTAAAAACTAGGACATGTCCTCGAAAACGAGGACGTCTGGTAACTCTACACTATACCCTTGTTTAAAAATCGGAAGTGTGAATTAAGCAGATAATTATCATTGCTTTCATTTTCAAACTGTTCGATCATCTTTTTTCCGATTTTAAAACAAGGGCATAGGGGCGATATATCTCCTATGCATGCAAGGTTGCCTGAATAACATTCTGTACATTCGGAGCGCCTAATATATATTTCAATCATAATGAAAAAGAAATCACAGACAATTATCAAACGGACTTTGACCTACGCGAACTGTTAAATGATAGAATTTAGTATTAGAGGTAATCGTGCGAAATATGTACATAATGGAGTCACACGTTTCGTGGTATTTTCTTACTGCTTCTTGAGGGGCAGCTCTCTTTGCAATATCACAAAAGATCAATTAGGTCACAAGAACTTATTTTACATAAGTTAGTAAATTTATTTATCACTGAAGAAGTGGTAAGAAAATATCACTAAACGTTTGATTCCATTTTGTAAGTTTTTCCAAATTGGAAATAAGTAGATTTGAGTGCGTTACTATTTTCGAATAACACAGTTTACCTATGCACCATGCGCGGAATATCTAAAGTAGAACGTATTGATATTTTCGACTTTTTTCCAAATCGCTTTGGTAAAAGTCCGAATTTCGGTCTTTTTTTCCAAAATGATAAACGATTGAAGGAGTTTAAAAATTTTAAAGATTAAAAAATAAGTAAAATCCCGAAATACTAGGAATTAACGGATTTTACAGCAACATATATACTATTTACTCAATAAATAAATATTATACTTATTGCAATCCTGCAGTAAAAAGTATATTGGAGAAGGATGGCCTCTTTTAACACCACCCCACTTAAAAAATCTTTTTAAACTTTAAAAAGAGCCAAACAGAAATATAAGCGTAGGTAATTACAGAATGTATTATTGTAACCAAAGTCTCCACGTGAGGAACACTTAGCATTAGAATTATGTTGGCTAAATGATGAAAGGAAGAGGACTTTTTCTACATCTGCCTAAAATTAAAAGGTTAACATTCATACCGTCCCCATCACTAAGAAATGGCTATCTAATCACGCATTGAACTTTACTAAACTTTCTGCCTTGCCCACTGAGGCTGGCAATTAATTCAATGATCTACGACACAATGCCCGAAAGTACACTTCACAAGATCCAGCCTTCTGTTACTCCCCAGAATTTATTTGTGTCCTCTGGTTCTCTCTCCTGTACTATTGAAAATATACCTTCCTCCTTCATTTTACTGGCTCCCTTCAAAACCTTATGTACTTCTATCAAATCCTCCTTAAGATGTCTAGTTGTCAAGCTAGTTCGTATCTTCTAAGCCGTTCTTCATATGACCATCGATTGGCACTTCTTACCAATCTAGTTGCCTTACTTTGAGCCCTTTCTGGAAGCTTCAAGTCTTTCATAAGTGCAGCTGCTAGACCTAAACACAATATTCTAATTTCTGTCTCACCAGCTCCGTATACAGAAAGACCGTGATATCTTTTTTCCACCTTGTGAAAGTATGATAGGCAATGTGTCATATTTTAGGACACCATGTGTGTCTTCCTAGCCACTTCTTACACTGATGAAAAATTTCATATCTGACTGAACCTCAACCACCTGGTCATCATGAACCACTTTTAACAAACATTTCCCCTAGCTTATAACTGCTAGATTTCTGTTTCTCTAGGTGCAATTTGTCGTTTAGTTTAATGCAAATAGAATTTCGAACATCAACAAACACCGATTGTAAACTATTTTAATTGCAGTTATATTTAATTGTGATATAACTATATGGTGTCATTAAAATACTTTACAATCGGTGTTTGTCAATGTTCGAAATTCTGGTATTAAAGGAGAATATATTTTTTTGCTACCTGGTATTCCCTACCGGCCAAATGATATGGGGATGCATTTCGTATCACCTGCAGCTTATAAAAGGTTCCGTAAATGTCAATGGATACCTGACTATATTGGAAGGCAAACTGCTGCCAACCATTAGAGACCATTTCAACCTGCCAGGTAACTACATCTTTCAGGACGAATCTGCTCCTTGTCATCGGGCGAAAAGTGTAAGTAGGCACTTCTGTAGTTACTTTAACTTCATTTCTGCATTAGAGGTTCGACAGTAATGAGTTTACATTTGTTAGAGGAGAAAAATGGTTGGAAGAACGGTCCACTACAACTGTTTAGCTGGCCAGGAAACAGCTCGGACCCGAATCTTATACAGCTGTTGGCATCGTGAGGAATCTGCAGTTGCTAGAAAGAAACCAAAGACCCTTCGTGAACTTCAGGAAATCATAATTCCTGTTTGGAACCACGAACTATCAGTTGATTATCTTCAGAAATTGATCTTGTCAATTCCTCGACGGTGTCCTGCTGTCATCAGGGCCAGAGGCGGTTCAACTAAATAGTTGAATTAGTTTGCACCTGGTGAACTTTTCATTTTGTTTTCCATTTAAAATGATAAACTGAAGCAAATTAAGGGCTTCTGATAACATTTCGGGCATAATTGTCATGTTTACAAAAACTGTTGTATAAAGGTTGCAAATGCTCATATTGGAATATTTTGAGAGCACCTGTCAAATATTACTTAGCTTCGCCTTAACTATTAATAACTATCTTTTGTTTATGTTTCTATTTGTGACACTAATGTAACATACCATCGCGAAAAAGGATTAGAAATGTGAAATTTCTAGGTGATGCACTTTCTTTGAACACCAGTGTATCTGTATACAATATATTGTATTGTAATATTGGATTTAAGGCAATTAAATTTAAGTGAATTATAAATGATATATTATTGTAATTCAATCTTACACTTGATGGAACAGCATACGGAATATGTATACTTGATGAAACAACATAAGGAATATGTATACTTGACCTGAGCATAAGATTAACTTAGCATGCTAAAAACGACTAAGAATATTTTAGAAGATAAATTAAAGTCTGTTTTTGATTCTATCAAATTAACTGAAATCTGCTTCAATTTTCATTTTATTTTTTTTCTCAATTGCTAATATAAGCACGTAACGAGACATTTATTTCTTAGGGGGCGCTGAAAAATTTTATACGAAGGCTTTAAAAAGGTTTTAATGGGACTTCTGAATGAAACAGTACAACGCGAGTTTACTTTTGACGGTATGCAGTTAGTTAGTTATTATATGTTACTTTAATTATACTCTTAACATAATTTAATTATCACTTTTGTTAAAACTCATTTGCGTGTTGATGCAGAACCAAAATTCACTATAACGCATAAGCCTATTCAGTCGTATTCCTGAAGATAAAGTTGAAATTATACTTATACTTCCTACAGAAGAATTATTTGATAATTTTTTAATCTTTTCTTTCCAAACAAGAAACTTATAACTGAGAATTAAATTGCAAACTAGAATCTCTAAGTAACAACTTTTAGGCCTAAATTAGGCATTACTCAAAAGAGGTTCTTATTTCAGTTATATAACGTTTAAATCAGAATTAATTTTAAAAATGCATTAGAATTGCCGATTAATATGAAATCGGGTAGTTTTTTTTTTTTTTTTAAACCCTTTTTATTGATATCCAGACATGTTTTAATCTTTGGATTTCGTCCATTCGCAGAAGCAATTAGTTTCATATAATGAGTTTTTGCATTTGTGTAGTTGATGACATAATTTATTAAAAATAGAAGAAATTAATTGTACTACATTTTATTCTTTTAAACTTTCTTATTCCTTCGCGGGTTACTCATTACTTTGATAGGAATAAGCATGCTTTAAATACTCTTGCTTTAAATTAAATACATCTGTGGCTTTATTTAAAGGACTATAAACTGTTTATTTGCTTCATGCACCGAAGCTTTGTGAAACTAGGGCTGATTGCGTGCACAATGTACGCTCTCTTCCTCAAAATAAAAAAAAAAAAAATTGTTATACTCTTGCACGACCACCAGGTCAATGGAGTTTACAATAAATCAATCAATAGAAATGTTAATCTTATTTAGCAGTCACGGGCTTGAATCCCGGTCCACTCAAAGAGCGTGTGTTATTGCACTCGCGCTCCTAACCATTCGGCTACGTCACGGAGAAGATCACTGTCCATGACAGTGTTTCTTCCACATGTGTTGAAAAGTCCTTTATTGGATTTCATTAGGACGAAATTATTTATTCTTTTTTTTTCCGACACCATGGTCGAATTAGTCAGTTCTAGGTGAGGTTTGAATCTTTTATTAACGCCTTAAGGCACTTTTTAAAAAAAATCCTGCAAAACTAAACCATGGAATGCACAAAATGTACAGACAAACATGGCATTTCATAGTCTGAGAGAACTGTTCTGGATTATCGCTGGATTCCTGCTTCCTGGCAACCCAAGAAATATTCAAAAACAGGGTGTCCCTTTTGAACATCCCTGATTTTAAATCTCTTAAAAGAAAACCCAGTGCGCTAGGAAATGTTAACTTTTTATTGGAAAAGAAAATTCAGTTTATAATAAAAAAGTCAGCAGACTTCTACATGAGCTCCTTTGGTGCAACGAAGAATTTCCAAACGGTACTCGCTTTCAGACCAGGTTCGCTCCAATGTATTTTCACTGATGGTGGCAATTGCTTGCAGGTTGCGTGTTCGTAAGGTGGCGATGTTAGACACCTTGGTGAAATAAACTGTCTTTCACATTACACCAGAAGAAGAAATCTAAGGGAGTTATGTTAGGTGACCGAACAAGTTATGGTATCGATCCACCACGCCCAATCCAACAGTCTGCGGACGCGCCTGCAAGCTGCAATGAGGCTGTGCTACATCTTGCTGAAAGATTATGTTGGATTGTAGGTGCGAAATCTGAGGAAAGATATTGTTCCAGCATATCTAGGTATGCGATTCCTGCAACGGTATTCTTCCAAGAAGAAGAACGGTCATGTTCTTCATAAGATCACCCCACATATTCACTTTTGGGCTATCTCGAATGTGCTTTTGGATACAGTGCTGGTTTTCAGAACCCCATATTCGAACATTTTGTTAACCTTTCTCGAAACGTGAAATTTTGCCTCGTCGGAAAACATAACACGACTCAAGAAATGGAGGTTTTGGTCAATGCGATCAAGAATATCAATAGCGAAATTTTGTCTCTATGGTTTGTCACTCGGCTTGATTTCATGAACCATTTGCAATTTATAGGCGCACCAACGTAGCCTCTTCTGTACGCCTCTATGCACAATTGAATGGGGCATGTTTCATTCCCTTGATGCACTCCTGATTTCCGCGGGCTACGAACAAAAACAGCACGTATCTCTCCAAATCTCTCTTCTGAGACGCATTAACGACCTCCACGTTGTTTCATACGCTACCGGTGTTCCACAATATCCTGTACCATCTCCATATAGACTTTGGGTGTGCATCTTTGTTGAACACACATCCGAATTGCCTTTGAACCGTAATAACAGAGTTACTATGCAGACAACACCACTGCCTGCGCTTTCTCTTGCACTGTCGCCAACCTCGGTCACAGCGCGTATCTCTCCAAATCTCTCTTCTGAGACGCATTAACGACCTCCACGTTGTTTCATACGCTACCGGTGTTCCACAATATCCTGTACCATCTCCATATAGACTTTGGGTGTGCATCTTTGTTGAACACACATCCGAATTGCCTTTGAACCGTAATAACAGAGTTACTATGCAGACAACACCACTGCCTGCGCTTTCTCTTGCACTGTCGCCAACCTCGGTCACAGCGCGTTTTAAAATATTGATTCTTTATCATAATTCCCCCCCCCCTACTGTTTCTGATTACGCTGCCATATACAAGGGTTCAATAAAGAATCGCCCTGACCTAGCTGCAGAGGTGCTAGCCTGTTGATTTTTGGCACAGGTTTTAGTCCTTCTCTACATAGCCACCGTGCAGATTCACACATTTTTCCCATCGATGGATGAGGCTACGGATATTGTTTTTGTAGAAGTGGTGAGGTTGGTCTTTGAACCATGACTCTGTTGCAGAAATGAGTATCTCGTCGTCACTCATTTGAGGGAAGGAAACAAGAAGTCCGATGGTGCAAGATCGGATGAGTAGACTGGATTAGGCAATATTTCATATCCACAAGTGGCCGCTTGTGTTGTTGCAATTTCAGAAGTGTGAATTGGAGCATTGTCTTGAAGCATTCTCACACCTTTGGACAGCATGCCACGCCTACCTCTTTTGATTTTCTCCCGTAATTTTGTAAGTTGGCATAATAGGCACCTGTAATTGTTCTACCTTTCGGTAGGCAATCAGTCATTATTACGCCTTTCTCATCCCAAAACCCTGTCAGCAAGACCCTTTCCTGCTGACGCTTGGACCCTTGCCTTCTTGGGGAGTGGGGAACCATGATGTCGCCATTCCATGGGCTGCTTTTTATTTTCAGGGTCGAAATCGTGTATTCAACTTTCATCCTGAGTGATTAGACGAGAGAAAAAGTCTTCCTCATTTTTTTTTTTTTTTGGCACAGGGGTAATAACCCTTGTGATTTCTGTTGTCGATCAGCCTTCTGGAAACCAGTCAATAATCGGGGTATCCATCTTGCACTCAATTTCCGTAAATGGAGTTGGTCATGAAGGATTGTTTCAACAGAGCCCACACTAATCTTCACCTCCTGGGACAATTCACGCACATATATCCGGCGATCTTCCATGATTAAAGACTCTACTTTTCTGATCGTGCTGTCATCAATGGCTGAATGGGGACGACCTGGAATGGGCTCAGATACTACCGATGTCCGACCACACCTAAACTGTCTATGCGAATGTTTCACAATGCCATAGGATGGGCCTTCATCCTTATATACAGCAGTCATCTCCTCGTGGATTTCTTTGGGAGATTTCTCCTTCAAGAACAGATACCAGATTACAGCTCTGTCATCAACTTTGTTCATGATGCTACTTCGTCACACGTTCAGCTCTGTAAGAGAAAAACAAATTAAGGCAAACGGCTGAAATTTTACACCTTTATTACAGAGATAATGCTACACACAAAATATCATGACTCTGCGATATGTGGAAGTACGTGAGGGAGATTCTTTATTGAACCACCCTCGAATACAATACATGAATTTCAACGAACTTTTAAAATCAGGGACGTTCAAAAGGAACACTCTGTATTTAAAAGTCGTATCGAGAAAAGTAATTTAATTTAACAAATATTGCTCTCTGCTTGGGAAAGGCCATCGACTTCCAAAATCTTTGCTTTCTACACTCGCATAACTTTTGCGTTTTATTCGAGTTTCTGATATAAGATCCTACGTTGAGGATATAAATTTCTCTCAGGTATGCCAAGCTGTGCTTTCTACATAGGAGTCTAAAACGCAGATGGAACTGACATTTGGGTGACGCTCAAGTCAAGCGGACCTAATTTCGGCAACGTCCTGTCAGTGTGTGACAGCCAAATGCTCAGCTTGCACCTTCACGGCAACCCTGGGTATAACCCTCATGTGCAAATATTGAAATACGGTAGTTAGCATACTGCAGGTGACTACCCAGGTGCGAACCAACGTAAGCAAGGGTTAAGGTGGAGCGCCCACACTACATGGAAGAATGCCACCTATCTATGTTCCTAGCAATACTAGGTGGTTGTTGTTGTTGTTGTTATGGGATTTCTGGCGCAAGGGCTACATAGGCCATATTGCGCCTATCAAAGTAAGTATGTATACATATGGTAACTTCTCTGGGAGCAATTAGAGTTGGTCATACATTTTAATTTTTTTCAAGTAGGTGAAAAATTCGGAGAGTTTTGCATCATTACCTATGATGCTGTTGAGTGACAAGGGGTTTGAGATGGAGCTGAAAGTAGACTGTCGGGCCGTGTCGAACAAGATACATTCAATCAGAATGTGCTTCACTGATAACGGCTGCAAACAGTGCGTGAACTGAGGAGGATCATTTCCTGTGAGTAGAAACAGATGAGTAAGGTGAGTGTGGCCAATTCTGGTTCTGGCTAGAACTACTTCTTCCTTTCTGATTTTACGGAGGCTAGAGGTCCATAATTGTGGTTCAGGTTTCAATTGAAACAGTTTATTATGTGTTTGCTTTTTCCACAAAAGAGTCCATTGTACCATACATATTTCCTGTATTTTATGTTTATAATCAGGATAGGGAACAAGATCATTTGATAAGGCTACGTTGGAGGGATGCTTTGCGGCATGATCAGCGCACTCATTTCCAGGAATACCGCTGTGGCCTGGGATCCAGGTAAAGACAACAGTGCAATGTTGCTCATGGAGATGTATCAGTTCTTTTCTTATTAGCTTTACCAAAGAATTGCAAGGTGAGGTGTTTGTGAGAGCTAAGAGAGCACTCTTGGAATCTGTGTACACTATACTTTTATTCGTTGACAGGAGGGAAATATTTTCCAGGGCAAGTTTAATTGCATAGAGTTCAGCAGTATAGCTGCTGCATTCAGCTGGAAGTGGAATAGAGACAGTTGTATTAGGGAAGACAGCAGCTGCACCCACTTTATTGCCAGACTTTGAACCGTCAGTGTAGATCTTAGAAAAGTGGGAATAATTTTCTTCATGGACAAGATGCAATTGTCTGATGTTAACATCTGCTACAGCACCTTTTCCCCATTTTTCAAAGTAATCATCATATGAAGGAGTTAAGGTAATCCATGGGGGATCCGGGTCTTTTATACTAGGTGGTAGATGGCTCTCATCAACCAGTGCAGTACAATCACTTTGCTATTGGAGGTTTGAAGTGGTTGAACCCACGTTCAGTCTCCACATGATGCCTTTTTAGGTTATGATGGATATCATTGCGAGATCCAATCCTCATTATATTTCGAGGGTGCGGCTCTTATACGGTGTTCGTAGGCCGGCCCCTACATAGTCCACTTGACCGAACCTTTTGGTAACTCTCTAGGAGCCTTCTGGATCAGCTAGTATATAATCTCGCTGCCTCTACTCTGGCAGATAGTGACTGGAGGGAGTCCGAGTACTATGTATGCAGGGAGCATTGTCGAAGCCACGTTATGTCAAGGAGCTGGGTATATTCTTACCATGTGTATGCCATATCCAAAAATATTTCATTATTTCATACAGCATGTCCTTACCATCTTTTCTTACTTCTGAATATACCATGAATTGTCAAAATAATAGAACTAACTTATCTGCAAAAAAGATCTAAAACTCCCAAACACTTCCTCCTTCATTTCACAAATATACGTGGTCTTAGTTCTAATTGCAGTGATCTCCATATCCATTTACAGTCTGCAAAACCCCATGTATTTTTTCTGACAGAGTCGCAACTATCAGTTGATTCAACCACTGCTCTTCTTAGTTGTCCGAATTATTCGCTGTATAATTCCTTTCGCTTCAAATGTGGTACTTGTGCATATGCCAATTCTGATATTCCCGGTCAGAGACAGTAATTTGGAATCTCCTCTTTTCGATATTCTCTGACTTAAAAATCTCACTACCACATTCTGTCAAATTCATCTGTTACTTCTATCGTTCTCCCAACTCCACTGATCACTTCGAACTCTTTGACCTCCTCTCTTTGAAACTTGACTTTCTCCAGTCCAACTTTCCTAACAGTGAGTAATTTCCCTTGATGATTTTAACGTTCACAACTCCTTTTCTAGTCACAAGGATTCAGCTGGTGGAGATGATGAGGCTTTTGAAATTACTAATGACCTCGCACTGATTGTTCATTTACTTACCAGAATATCAGAGAATCGTAACCACGCAGCCAACACGTTTCATATTTTTCTCACAAACAACCCTTCTAAGTACACAGTCGAAGTGAATGGTCCTCTAGGCACCTCATATCACAATTTAGTGGTGATCTCTTCTCCAATGGAGCCTTTCTCTCTTGGAAATTGTTGTTTGTCATTAAAAGATTGCAAAAATAGGATGATCTGCGAAATTTCTTCTTTTCCTTGGTCGGATACCGTTTCAAAACTTTTGATGTCAATGTGTGTGTGCCGACCGGGCTAGCCAGGTGGGTAAAGTGCCTGCCTGGCAACCCAAAGGTCGCGGGTTCGAATCCCGCCTCGGGCTTGGATCAAAGTACTGCAAAAACCTTGGGAGGTGTACTCCCAAGGTTTTTGCAGAAGATATGGCCACAGAAGCCGATGCGCCAACAACTACCAAAAAGAAAAAAAAAAAAAAAAATGTCAATGTTTGCTCAGATCGTGTGTAAGTGAAATTATTCATGTAGGGATGAAATCTTTTATTCTACACTCCACCTTAAAATCTCTAAGATAAGAATGTTGCATATCGTAATTGGCTTATATTCAAATATCCAGGTTTATTTTCTGCCTACACCAAAGCTCGTGGCACGTCTAAAACAGTCATTAATCAGTCCAAACTAGATTTCGAACAGGCTAAGAGTAGAACATTTGCTTCTTGTCCAAATGGTAGTCCAGCATTTTGGTCTCTTGTAAAAGCTATCGGCCGCCCATCTCTGTCAAAACCAAATGGTTCTATTGCCACTTCAGCCAAAGATAAAGCTAACCTGCTAGCATCCTATTTTACTTCCAACTCGTGTATTGATGATCTTGGTAAAATACCTCCTCACCATTCCCAGTACACTCCATTCAATACTCTTGTGGACGTCCGTCAAAAGGATGTCAGAAGGATTTTGAATAATCTTGATGCTAAGAAAGCTCCAGGTCCTGTTGTTATTTCTTCACTTTTTCTTAAACCTGTGCGCCTGAACTTACTCCTTTTCTTTGCCGCCTTTTTATCACTTTCTTATTCCAAAGACATTTTTCCTTTTGCTTGAAAATTTGTTCATATCTAGCCAGTTCCTAAAAAGGGTGACAAATCCCTCCCATCCAATTATCATTCAATTGCACTTCTACTCTTTCCAAATTAATGGAGAAAACTGTTCACTGCAAGCTCTTAAATTATCTAGAAAACTTTCATCTGATCAAAGATCGCCAGTATGGATTCCGTTAGTTTCGATCCAATGGTGATATTCTGGCTTATGTTACCCATAATGGACAAATTCAATGGAAAAGTTTGGTGAAACTGAAGTAGTTGCTTTTGACATTTCAAACGCTTTTGATCGTGTTTGATATAAAGGCCTTAATAAGCTTTTATCTTACCGTTTGCCAACTTTTTTTTTTTATTATTAAGTGTATATGAGATATTTCTCTTCTAACTTCTCCACTAATGCTGGTGTTCCCTAAGTTTCAGTTCTAACAGTATATAAAACAGTATATAATTATAATTATACAGTATACTGTTTATAATGTATGTAATTTACGAAATTATTTAATACAGTGTTGGCAACCTTTTCCTGCAGTGCGTTGCATTTGTTGAAAATGCATTTTGTTAAACACTTAAAGGAATTTTATGCTAAACGCCTGTAGTAAAAAAAAAATTAAAGCAAAATTACTTTTATGAAATAAATTTAATATACGCTGACGAATAAATGTTCTTCCATGAATAGATGTCGTGAGAAACGCACTAGAAGGCCCTGCAACAAAATAAACTATCATCATCCAGTAGTTCAGTCTTGTGACGGATCACTTCCCTTGATGAGCTGTCTCCACCTTTGTCTTTTTCCAGTTTGTTCAGTCTTCTCTTGCTCCCTCATCATTGGGTTTCTTGGGATATGTTTACTTTACAGGGTAGTTTCCCGTTGTTTTCCCTGTTGGTAGTAGCTTCCTATAATTGAAGCTGCGTTTACTGCCTGTTTAGGTTCCTCCACCACCAAAACTCAGATTACCAGCCAATCTACTGGAAATCAGATATGTAGGCTCTGTCTTCATAGCATGTTGAAGGGAAGGCCCTACATATCGTTCGCTTTCTCGTCTGCACCTGACCTAGATTCCCTCTTGGGTTGAAACCCAACTTTCCTCTTGGTTGCTCATGTCCCAGGGGCCACCCTGTGGAGGTGAGAGTGGAATTGGGATGGATATGTTTGGAGAACCCATTGGTGGGTTCATGTATTCCCCTCCCTATAAATAAACTCAAAGGCTTGTAAATATGAACCGATAAAATTTGAAATAACCTCATCAACAACGTTCCTTTGCTTCATGTTTTTCAGTCCACTATTTGGGGATGCTTTTTTTTTTTTTTTTTTTTTTTTTATGAAAAGCCCAAACACGAGAGGTATTAGAACCTATAGTATTTAGTACCGTGCTTGAATTGGAGGTTGAGAAGACGAAAGAATATATTTGTTGACATTAGACTTTAACTTCTGTGGACTGTAATATTCAGGAAATACGTTTGAAGGAAGGTTGCTGCAGAAAGCGGCAGTTCAATGAATAAACGAGGAAGATGAAAAGTTGGTTCTGTGAGTTTGAAGTTGGACAGTAAATGATTGTTGGCTGGTGGCGGCACGTGTTCGGACTGTTTTGAAAGTGAGAGCGGGAATTATAGAAGCCAATTCAGAAGAACAGTGCCCTTGGAAATATCTGTAGAGAGGCATGCAGCAGAAACAGTACGTCTATGAGACAGCGAGTGGAAAGACTGTGTTAGAGATGAATCATTAATTAACCTAACTGCCTTCTTCTGAATGGAATCAAGAAGCCTGAGAGAGGTTTTGGGGGCACTGCCCCAGTTGTGGGAACAATATTCAATGGTAGAACGAATCTGCGATTTGTACAGAGTAAACAGCTGTTTGGAAGAAAAGTAACACCAAGAGCGAAAGACAAATTTTAGATGCACAGGAAGCAATATTTGTAATTTGCTTGTGCCAAGAGAGATTAGAAGGCAGGACAATGATATATCTCAAAAGATATATATCATTTTGCCTAGAAATCGGAGTGTCACCAAATATAAGCATAGGAGAATAAGAATCCTTTTTGCGAGATATAAGACAAGACTGAGATTTAGAAGGATTGAAATCAACTAAGTTGTCTTTGCCCCAGTATCTTTCCTAAATTTTAAACTGTGCCCCCTCAGGTTCTTAGTCAGAGAAGGAGGAAGAATCTCATCAGCATTCAGCTTGCCCAATCCATTCAAGGCCTTATACACCTTAATTCGATCACCTCGAAGGTGCCTACTCTCCAGGCGCTCCAATTTTCAGAACTTAAGCCTTTCTTGGTAAGGGGCATCCCTTTGTTCCACCTCACCAACCTTGTTGTACTTCTTTGTACTCGTTCTAGCAACCTTACATTCTTCCTAAAACGAGGCCTCCAGACCTGTACACAGTACTCTAGGTATGACCTGACCATTGCCTTAAGTAACGGGATAATCACCTCACTGTCCCTGCTAGCAAAATAGTAGTAGTAGTAGTAGTAGTAGTGGCACGTGCTGCAAGAAAGCAAGTATATGATCTTATGCAGCATGAGCCAAAAAACAATTCCCTATGAATGTTTTTCCGTTCCTCCTTAAATTTATTTAACCTATCAACTTCCACAACGACAGATGGAAGTTTGTTCCAGCAATTAACCACCCGCTGGCTAAAGGCAAATTTTCGCACATTTATTCTACATCTGTATTTCGTCAATTTGAATTTATGCCACCTTAGGTTCGTAATCTGAACAAGTGGAAGAATCCATTCAATGACATATACACCTCAGTCAGATCACCTCGCAGGTGGAGGCATCTGACTAACAGTCTCCAGCCGCTGCATTTTGCAGAAATTAAGCCTCTCTTGGTAAGAGGATCCCTTCATTCCCCTCACCAATCTTGTTGCCCTTCTCTATACACGTTCAAGCAAATCTACATCCTTCCTAAAATGAGGCCTCCAGACCTGTACGCAGTACTCAAGGCGTGGCCTGACCATTGCCTTATACAGAGGGACAATCAACTTCTTTTCCCTATATATCCACAATTACCACTAGGTCTTTTACACTTCCCTGGGTGTAGTACCAAACAGTTTGTACGTTTCTCTTTGGTTATTGCTACTTTGCACTTGTCAATGTTAAACTTCATTTGCCACCTCTCAGCCCATTTTCCTAACTTATCTAGATCCAGTTGGAGTAGCCACTGTCCTTGCTGTCGTTAACAACTCTTCCAACCATTTTATCATCTGCAAACTTGGACATTATACCTCATATATCTTCATCAATATCATTGACAAATACTGAAAACAACAATGGGCCCAATACTGAACACTGGGGAACCCAATAATAACATTTGTCCAGGAAGAGCAGTGTCCATTGATTACCACTCTCTGTCGTCTCCCATTCAACCATCCCTTTATCCATTGTAGCAACTTACCTCTCCAATTTGTACAGCAGTCTTCCATGTGCAACAATATCAAAAGCTTTCCTGAAACCCAGGTATATGATATCAAAATTGCTTTTGGCATTTTTGTGTATACATTTTTGGATACTATGATGTGGTCAGTTCCTTTCTGACCACATCATAGTATCCAATCAGATTGGTCAGACAAGATCTCCCTTTAACAAACCCATGTTGTGTGTTAACTAATACAGCAGTCTTGACTAGATGAGAGAGAAATTGAAGCTGATTGAGCAGGGCAAGGTTTTTCAAAATGGAAAGTGGAATGCAATGTTGTGTCATCGGCAAAACTATGGATAGGATTTCTAGTCGATGGAAGAAGGTCATTAATATACAAGAGGAAAAGAGTAGGAGAAAGAACCGAACCTTGGGGGACACCATCATTAGTGAAGAATTTAGAAGAGAGAAAGCCATCTACCATCACCCTCAGTGAGATCAGAGAGAAGATTGATAACCAATTGCAAAAAACAGTTGGCAATCCATATGTTTAGAAGACCTTTATGCCAAACATAATCGAAAGCCTTTGAGATGTCAAGAGCAACTTCTTGTGTTTCACCGACCTTTTCCATTGAATTTGTCCGTAAATGGGTAACGTAATCCAGAATATCACCGATGGATCGACACTGACGGAATCCATACTGGCGATGTTTGATGTGACGGAAGGTTTATTGGTAGTTTAAGATTTGGCGGTTAGTTGATTTCTCCATTACGTTAGCAAGATTAGAAGTAATTGCAATGGGACTATAATTGGATGGTAGGGATTTGTCAATCTTTTTATGAACTGGCCAGATACCAGCAAATTTCCAAGCAGAAGGAAAAACACCTTTGGAATAAGAAAGTGAAAAAAGGCGGCAAAGATCAGGAGTAAATTCAGGAGCACAGGTTCTGAGAACAAGTGTAGAAATACCATGAGCACCTGGAGCTTTCTTAGCATCAAGATTCATCAAAATCCTTCTGACATCCTTTTGACGGAAGACCACAGGAGGCATTGAATGGAGCGCGTTGGGAATGGTAGGCGGTGTTTTACCAAGATCATTAATACATGAGTCGGAAGAAAAATGGGATATTAGCAGGGGATGTTGTCACTTCGGCCAAGCTTAATCCTTGGCCGAAGTGACAACAGAACCATATGGTTTTGACAGAGGTGGGAGCAGAGAGGGACAAAAGTTGCGGCCCTTAGTATTGTCAAGGGACAAGAATGCTCGGCTACCATTAGGGCAAGAAGCAAGTTTTCTACTCTTAGCCTGTTGAAAACTAGTCTGGACTGATTAATAACTGATTTACAATTGTTGCGAGCTTTGGTGTAGGCAGAAAATTAAACTGAAGAATTGAAAACAAGCCAATTACAATATGCAACATTCTTCTGTTGAACAGCCTTAGCACATTTATTGTGCTAAGGCTGTTCTTTATCTAAACCTTGGAAAACCAAGATTTAGATAAAGGGCGAGATTTTAAAGTGGAGTGTGGAATAAAGTATTCCATTTCTACAAGAGTAATTTCACTGACACGATCTGAGCAAACGTTGACGTCAGAAGTGTTGAAACAGTAATGGGACCAAGGAAAAGAAGAAAAGAAATTTTGCAGGTCATCCAATTTTTCATTCTTGTAATACCAAACAACACGAGGTTGGGAATAGCCATGAGATAAAGGCTCCATTGGAGAAGAGACAATCCCCAGGTTGTGATCTCAGGTGCATAAAGGACCATTCACTGTGTACATAAAAGGGTTGTTCGTGAGAAAAAGATCAAGTGTGTTGGCTGTATCGTTAGGATTTTCTGGTATTCTTAGGTAAATGAACAATCTGTGCAAGGTCATTAGTAACTGCAAAAGCCTCAGCAACTCGACCAGCTGGGTTGTTGTGATTAGAAAACGGAAGCCAGCTGCAGTTGTGAACATCAAAATCACCAAAGAAAATTACCTCACTGTTAGGAAAGTTGGACTGGAGAAAGTCAAGTTGCAAAGAGATGTAGTCAAAGAGCTCCAAGTGGTTAGTGGAGTTGGGAGAATGGTAGAGACAACAGATGAATTTGACAGAATGAGATAGAGAGATTTTAAGCCAGAGAAGATCGAAAAGAGGATTTTCCCAATTATCAAGTCTCTGACAGGGAATATCGGAACGGACACATGTACAAGTACCACCTTTGACGCGAAAGGAATCATACAGTGAATAATTTGGGCAACTTCGATGAGCAGTAGTTGAATCAACCGATAACTGAGATTCTATCAGAAAAAGTACATGGGGTTTGTCAGACTGCAAGTGGAAATGGACATCATTGAGATTAAAATTGAGACCACATATATTTGTGAAAGGAACTAGGAAGTGTTTGGGAGGTTTAGATCTTTTTGCAGATAAGCTTACTCTATTAGTTTGACAATTAATGGTGTATTCGTTAGTAAGAGAAAGTTGGAGGGGAGATGCTGTATGAAGTAATGAAATTTTTGGATATGGCGTACACATGGTAAGAATATACCCAGATCCTTGACATAATGTGGTGTCGACAATGCCCCCCGCACTAACACTACTCGGGCTCCCTCCAGTCACTTTTGAGGAGAGTAGAGATAGCAAGATTATACACTAGCTGATTCGGAAGCCTCCTAAAAAGTTACCAATAGGTTCGGTCCGGTGAACTAACTAGCGGCCGGCCTGCAAACACGGTTTTAGAGCTGAACCCTCGAAATGTAAGGAAGATTCGATATCACGATGATGTCCATCATAACCTCAAAAGGCATCAGTCATACTGCATGATGGAAGAGATGGGGAAAGGTTAACCGGAACTTAGATTTGGAGACTAAACAGGGGTTCCACCACTTCAAGCCTCCAATAAGCAAAGTTGTGGTATTGCACCGGTTGTGAGAGTCATCTACCACCTAGTATTGCCTGGTAACATAAAGGGGCGGCATTCCTCTATGTGGGGTGGACACCACACCTGGACCTCTTCTTACTTTGGTTCACGCCTGGTTGGTCTCCCAAAGTGTACTTGTGCATGGGGTTATACCCAGGATTACTAACAGGTCCACCATCGTGAAGATGCAAGCAAAGGATTTGGCTTTTACAGACCGTCCGGACTTCGCCGAAATTGAGTCCAATTGACTAGAGCGTCGTCACCCGAATATCAGTTCCATTAGCTTTTTAGACTCCCAGCCACCAAGTATTGAACTTATGCTCTTTAGTCACGACTGTATTTGCCTACGTAGTCAGCAAAAATAAACTAATATCGTTTTTAGTTTAGAGTTGCAGAGTTGCAAGGGGCATGTTCAATTTCCCCAGATGCACGCCTGATTCATTTCCGATTGCCTAATGCAGAGACTTCCAAACTTTCTTGGTTCACGGCCCCCCTAGGCCAAAATAAATACCTAACACAGTGGTTTTCGACCTTTTAATAATTCGATTCTCTGTGTGTATGAGTGTATATAATATTAAAAAATATATATGTTATATGATAGTTGTTATAATAATATAATTTTAAGCAAAATTATAATTCATAATACCAGTTATACATACTTATATAATAATTTTATTCTTTATACAGTATAGGTATAAGGTATGTTCGTGTCAGACGACACCTGGGATTTCTCCCATCTCCGCGTGTGTTTCGCTGTATCGAGGACAGTACACTGTCAAGCCAGAGACTTGAAAGTGTGTGGGTCGTGTCTGTGCAGTGTGATATGTTGTGCCCATTATTTATCCGGCTTATTGGCCGCCAGGCCCCTAGTGGGGCCCGACGTTGCCCATACCCTGCCACGTGGAGGCTAGCCGGGTGTATCCAGTATCACAACAATTTGCTCTGGCAGGTCCTGCCACCTAGTTTCCTGGGATTTCAGTGGCTAGGGCCAAAAAAAAAAAAAAGTTTATGCATTTGACATTAATGCTTAATGGGATTGCTGTTAGGAAATCGCTGGTTAGGGTTGAACTCTAAAGAGATGTGTTAAAGGCCAAATAAGTCGGGCAAAATTTTGATGTTATTAAATTTAGACATGTTACGCTAGATAAAAGCTGATAGTGTTAGATATCTTAGAGATTTGCACAAAACCGATAGAATTTAGACGTTGGTTATAATTTGGCGGCAGTGGGTACTCGGTCATTTAGTGAGAGAGAGAGGGGGGGGGATTGAAGACTGGGGAGGAAACAGATAGAAGAATAGGGATGGATAGAGTAGGCATCCCCAAAGAGGTCAGTGGAGACGAGCCCCCACCAGGCGAAATATGGGGGGGGGATAGACAGGGAGGAGAGGAGACAGAGATCCGTCTCCTCCATTCCCTGCCTGGGGATGGGGTTTTAAAGGGAACCAGGTTAGAGTACCCAGTTCGGATCGCCAATGGCGTGTTGGCAGCAAAGCCGCAGAATGTCTTCGTCGGTGTCATGTCCAAGGAGTGTTGAATCCGGTATGAAGGTCCAGCTGCCCATCCCGTTCTGGGGGTGGGATATGTTAGCTGGCAGTGGGGAACCTACCAGGTGAGGGGGGGAGACACATTTACTTCATTCGTAATGTGCATTCTCACTCTACTTGCATTCTTATTTTATTTTATTTTATTTTATTTTTATTTATTTATTTTTATTATTTTTTATACTTTTTTCTTATTTTATATATATTTATTTATTTATTTATTTTTATTATTTTTTTATACTTTTTTCTTATTTTATATATATATATTTTATATATATATATATATATTTTTTTTTATTTATTTATTTTATTTATTATTTTTTTTTTCACTCAACTCATTCATCTTTTTCTCACACACCAGGAGGGGATGCAATGATGGGTAGCGTAAATTTAAATACTAATTAAAACTAGGATTAGTGTGTACTTAACTTAGCATTTGTGGTTTGTGTTCTTTTCTCTCACGCTTACACTTTTATTCATTCTTCTAGCTCTCATCTCATTTATTCGACTCTTTCTTTCTGCACTGCACTCTCTGGGCACCGCAACTTACTGTTATTCTTCAGTTGTGGTGCAGGCCTAGCTGCAAGGTTTTTTTTTTTTTTTTTTTTTGCAGGCCAGGGGAGAATGTAGTGATAGTGTTTACGTGGTTTGTAAATGTTTGTTGGTACAGTATATATAAAGTAACGTAAGTTATTTTTAACTTTGTATTCTTTCGGCCAATTACATTTGCTCTTCTGCTCATTCCCATTCACTTTCTCTGCATGCATTCCCATCCCCCTCCCCTACATTGGTTTGGGTCCCCAGGTTCCTACACATGGCATGGTAGTCATGGGGAGTTTTGTTATGTCAGGTTTCTATCAGGGTGCAGAATACTGCTATCCTAACAGTTTTTAAGTCATCATCTGGGCGTGGTAGGAAACTTGGGCAATTTTACTATTGATTATTGTTTAATTGCTGGGGGGGCTGAATTGCCATTCTTTGCATTGCTCTGCGCATTTCGAATACTTTCTGTGTGAAAGATGTAAAAGCTTTATAATTTTGCTCTTCTATGATGAAGAGATGTTCTTCTCCCCTGGGAAGGGGACAGGGGACCAATCTGCGCTATTAGCTCTGTTCTGGGGATGTCATATATTATTCATTCATACAGAATGTGTGCCCAGTCTTCACTTTTGCCACAGGTGTAGTTTGGGTCATCGGTCAGACCTAAGGAAGTTAGTTTCGCCTTTAGGTAGCCGTGCCCTGTCAATAGAGGTACTATACTGTATAAAGCTTCGCACGGTTGTTAATGACAGTAATGGCAGTGTGCTACTGCAACCGGATCTAGATAATTTGGGCAGATGGGCTAAGAAGTGGCAAATGAAGTTTAACATTGACAAATGTAAAGTACTACATATGGGGAAACAGCAACCCCAGAGCAACGTATCAACTCTGTGGTACTACACTGACAGTGGTAGAGAATGAAAGGGACCTGAAGGTGGTGTGCAGTCAGATATGAAGTTTTCTGAGCAATGCAGACAGGCTGCCAGGGCAGGTCATGGGGTTTTGTCAATGATATATAGGAATTTTGCTAGCAGGGAAAAGGAGGTGATTATCCCTCTGTATAAGGCAATGGCCAGGCCACGCCTTGAGTACTGCGTACAGGTTTGGAGGCCTCATTTTAGGAAGGATGTAGATTTACTTGAGCGTGTACAGAGAAGGGCAACAAGATTGGTGATGGAAATGAAGGGATCCTCTTACCAAGAGAGGCTTAAGTTCTGCAAATTGCAGTGGCTGGAGACTAGGCACCTGCGCGTTGATCTGATTGAGGTATATAAGGCCTTCAATGGGTTCAGCACGCTGAATTCTGATGGGATCCTTCCACTTGTTCAGATTACGAACCTAAGGGGGCATAAATTCAAATTAAGAAAAGACAGCTGTAGATTAGGCCGCCGTAGCCTAGTGGTCAGGCGCGCGGGTGCATAAGTACACGTGCCTTGAGTGACCGGGGTTCAAGCCCGTGACTAGTGAATACGGTGCTGTTTCTTGTATTCTGTCTATCTTGTGAACTCCTCTGATCATTTGGTCGTCCCGGAGTATAAACAGAAAATTTATTTTTATGTGCGGAAATTTGCCTTTAGCCAGCGAGTGGTTAATTGCTGAAACAAACTTCCATCTGTCGTGGAAGTTGATAAGTTGAATAAATTTAAGGAGGAACTGGACAGGCATTTGGAGGGAATGGTGTGATATTTTTTTTTTTTTTTGGCTGATGCTGCATAAGCTCATACACTTGCTTTCTTGCATCAAATGCCACTACTACTACTACTAAATAAACATCAATTATAGATCATCACAAAATTAAAAAGATACGGTACAATGGATACCGTACACCTTTTTATAATGAAATAAATATATAAATTTAAAAAAAAAGAAAGAAAAAAAAATTTAAGTAGCTTAAACCCAAATTACATTTCACACCCGGAATGTTGTTGCGGCACCCTAGTGTGCCGCAAACCCTGGTTGAAAACTACTGGCCTAATGGGCGATCCGATTTCTTAGTATATTGTATATGGACAGTGTGTTGAGTCTCGGCACAGATTAGTGGTGGGAGCATGCTTCCCATGCTCCCACCACTTATATGTGCCGAGAATCGACTCGGCGGTCGTGTGATTAGAGCGAATCGCTCATATTTCGTGACTGGAGCGATATCACGAGTTTTAATCAACCAATTTACAAAATTCAAACACCATTCGTTTGAAGTTATATTTTAGGCTGGTCACAAGTGTCATGCGTGCCGCAAATTGGCAACCCCCGGTTTAATATTTGTGTTATGTACTACAGTGTTTTGAACTTGATAGGATCCCCCAAACTAAAAATTATAAATGACAACAAGTAAATACTCATCACATAATAAATTAATTATGACATTTAATATTTTACAAAAAAATAACATTTAAGAAATTAAAGCTTGCAAGACGTGTGCAGATAATTAAAGTAATAAAAATAACTTTGTAATTTTCAATTTTTTCTTTTCCTAACTGGTGAAATGTCGATAATTGGTCTTTTCAATTTTTATCTTTATAATTCAAGTTCACTCTGGAATATCCTCATGGGTATTACATGTATTTTCTAAGAAATTGCCCTTAGGTCCTCTGACTAATTTGGTCTTAATCTCGTTCCCACCTTAATATTTCAGCTTTTATGCACACCCTATTCCGATCTAATATCTATCTTAATCTCATAGTTACGAAGATTACGATATTTAAGTGTTTTATTCAACCCTCAGCTGCAGTTTCACCTTTTTTTACAGCATAGAGCAAGACAAGTCAGTTGTACGATTTGGTAAGTTTTGTCTTATTCACTTTAGCTTCATTTTTGATTTTCAATGCGTTTGTATAATTTTTAGGAGCGTTAACTGTGTCCTTCGGTCTGTCCGTTCGCATGTAATAACCCGATTCATTAATTCATTTATTAACTTTAATAATATTAATTTATTTATTAATTAACTTTAATAATATTAAAGTTAATTTATTTATTAATTATTAACTTATTTATTAGCTTTTTATTAACTTTAATAAATGAGCTGATAATTTCCATATTCTCTGTCAACAAACCGTTTTAATCTATTTTATTTAAATACTCAGTTTATAATTTTGTTATGTTAAAAACGTCAAAAAAACACGAGTCTCTGATTAAGATGCTATAATAATTTAGTTCTTAAGACTTATAACGGAGCCCAAAAAGTTACGAAACGTCGTAGAATTTAAAACAAAATATCTGGCCAATTGAAACTTGGATTCTGGTAATTGTTCTGTACTTAGGAACCAACAAATTATATATATTTTTGTATGTTTATTAAGTGGAGTTAAAGGATTTTATTACGTTTAATTTAATTTAACAAGTTAATTTTTAGTTACTGTCCCAAAGTAAAAAAAAGATGGCAACTCTTGGGACATTCTTCTGGCAGGGTTCTGTGTGAGAGTGCAAAATGAACAAATATTGGCCCATGAAGGTGATCATCAGCTAGTCCGAAATACAGTAAACTCCCGCTATTCGTGGGGGTTACGTTCCTGAGAAATGCCGCGAATACTGAGTTATGGCTGCCATAGTAATAAAGGGGTTCCGTTCCCAGGAGCGGATTAAGTTCGGTTGAGGCCCAGGGCGCAGAAGAAAATATTGGGCCCCTTAAAAAAAAAGAGAGAGACAGGGAAAATAAAAATACATGTTAACCATTTTTTTAAATAAATAAAAAACATTAAATTATTCATAAAAAATATTATTCATTGGAAATTAATGTTTTATTTCCAATAAAATTTAAATATAATATATGTATAATATAATTAATAATAGCATAATAATAATCACAAAGTTTTGAACTAATAGTTGAACATATTAGTTTAACTATTAGTTGAACTAATATGTTCAACTAATTTGTTGGGGTTTTGCGTGGGCCCTTCAGAAGTCGGGGCCCAGGGCGCGCGCCCGGTGCTCTCGCCGTTAAATCCGCCTCTGTCCGTTCCAAAGTATGAAATATATAAGAAAAACTAATCTAAAATTTTGTCTATGTATGTATTATATGTACCTTCATAATATGACTATGTACATAGACAGTACATAGTGAATTGCAAGCATATGGCATCGAAATGAAAATAAGAAACAGTTTAATATTAAATGTAATATTTATTAGAAATTTCAAACAAATCTTTCAAACCAGTGCCTTTGCTAGCAAAAAAAAAACTTATCCCGCCAGTGCTATCACCAGTTTCGCTAAAGTGTTGATAAAGGAGTTTTGCCTTTTCACTAATGATGAGTGAACTTAACGGAATTTTATTTTGAGTTCGGTCTTCTATCCGCAGATTTAAAGCTTTTTCCATTTTTTCTAATTTAACATCATGAGTTACAGAGCAAATTTTTGAAGAAATTGGCGCGTTTTCACCGACACTACGGCGGATTTTTTCTTCCGATTTCTTGATTGATCGTACTGTTGACTCATTGATTTTATAATGTTTTGCCACTGAAGATTTCACTATTAGAAATTTTGTCTAATAACTCAATTTTATTCGATAATGTCATCACCTTCTTTGATCTTTTCACATTTCCTTTGTTATTCGTAGCCATATTTTTGTACGGGTTAGAAAGAACTTGTCCGCAATAAAGTCACTTTCTTCCGTTAACACACTCGAAAAAGTCTGTTTTACACTACAAAACGGTAGATTTATCACTTTTTGTAAGCATATCAATTTATAAATTGATAAATTTATTCAATTTATAAACATATAAATTAAAAGCAAACGACGAAACCTTCCATGACAAGCGCATAACAAATACTGAACAAGGATTAGCGAGAAACATCCACGCTTGCGATTTTGTCACCCCTCCCCCCCCACCCACTGAGCGCTGTTTTGACCGGGAAAGATAATTTTAACCACGCCCATGTTTTTTTATGGGGGAAAATATTCACGACGTTTTAAAATTCACATTTTTTTAGGTTTCATTTTATATTAAATCAGCGACCGCGAATAGCGGGGGTTTAATGTATATTCTAAACGTGCCATTTGAACAAAAAGCTCAGAAAAAGGACTATTTAAGTTCCAACGGGTAATTAGTGTTCGTCGGAAATCATAATTCGAATTCATAAGTCAAAAATTTTGAGACGAAACCGTCTCAGAGAAAAACTAGTTTTGATTAAATGCGGAGGAAGAAATATTTGATGTGTTTATACCAGAGAGAGAGAGAAAGAGATAAGAAGTCATGGTCATTCCTAATATAGATGTGTGATCTTGCTTAGAATGCTGACTAGCGTCGAAGATTAGCATAGGAATAGAAGAACCTTTTTCTTAGATATAAGACAGGGCTGAGTTTTAGAAAGATCGAAATCAACTAAGTTATCCTTGCCCTCCTGGAGGATTATTTGAAGATCAGCATTTAAGGAATTAGTAGTGGATATTTGAGAAGTTGAAGCAATTTGTGCAGTGCAAGGTTTCTGAAACTGGCAGATAGAATGCAATATGCTATAATCAGAAGAACTGCGGATAGGATTTATGGTCAACGGAAGAAGGTTATTAATATACATGAAGAAAAGAGTGGGAGAAAGAACGGAACTTTGGTGAACACATGCATTAGTGTTGAAATTAGAAGACAGAGTCGTCACCTGCAGTGAGCGTTCAGGTAGAAAACTTGATATCCAATTGCAAAATGTTGGCAAACCATAAGATGAAAGCATATTTAGAAGACCTTTATGCCAAACACGATCAAAAGCCTTTGAAATGTCGAGAGTAACTGCGTGAGTTTCACCAAACTTTTCCATGGATCGGCAACATACGATCGAATCAGAATATCACCAGTGGATTGGCAATGACAGAATCCATATTGACGATCATTGATGAATGGTAGGTTTCTAGATAGTGTAGAAGTTGGCTAATGGGTTTCGCATTACTTTAGCGAAAATGGGATGATAATTGGATGGGAGGGATTGGTTACCCTTTTTTTAGGAACTGGCTGGATATGAGAAAATTTACAAGCTGAAAAAAAAAACAATGGTCAATAAGAAAGTGTAAAAGGACGACACAGAACAGGAATAAAGTCAGGAGCTCACTTTAGTTGAGCTTTTTAGTGTTAGTAATGGCCATTTAGTGCAAGGAAACCTAAGGTTTATGGTATTATACTAAGCATATGAAATTATCATATGCTTAGTTTCGTCGTGCTGTTTTGTGCTTGGTTTTGTTTAGTCGTTTTGTTTAGTCGTCGCCTGGCGACTTCCACTTGCCCTCACCACCACTAGTGGTGTGTGAGGGCAAGTGGGGTCCCACCAGGACACACAACAGGAGCCGACATAGTACTACACATTCAACACACAACACTTTTCTGGCATTTACAGTGGTACTGTATTTCTTCAGTGTACATATGGCGCAGATGTGGAACCACAGGCGGCGCCTGACCCTAACACTATTGTTAATGCACGTAGAATCGTCTAGTAATGTATGAGCGAGAAGTATTGGTGTTTTTGTGTCTGCCGTTAATTTTTTCTACTGTTTTTTTTTTTTTAAATTGCATTTATATTCACCTATTTTTTTTACCTCCCTTTTGCCGTTTCTTTTTTTCTTTTTCTTCATTTCGGCTCCGACATATTATGATGTCACGTGACATTCCCCTGTAAGGTGCGGTCGAGGAGGAGCAGTGAGTGACAGGTGCCTTCTTCCTTTCTTTCTCACCGAAGTACACCCATAAACTGGAGTTTTACCCGAGCTACTTTTGCACATGAGGCAACCATTAAAAATCTCCTTTTGCTCCTGAAGCAGGTGCCCTGATTACTGTTTATACTTGAAGTTAGTGTTGGGTAGTATTTCTGTATAATAGTTTGATGACCTCATTTAGGGAATATGCAAGATATATAAACTATTATATATAAATTATATTAACTATAATATGGGTGTAGATACACCATAGACAACTCTTAAAGAAAAACTTCGGTAGTAGTGTGAAAGGCATCATTTCATCTGTATCTCATATCATGCTCATCCTTCACAATGAGTTGCCCATGTGCTACCGTAGTTTTTCTTTAAGAGTTTCACGTCTGTCCTGGTTTCACATCGTGAAACTAGACCATTATTATTTCTTTGTCAGTCCGTCCGCATGTTATAACGTGACTTCCCGTATATGGATTTTCATGAAATGAAAATCCATATACGGGAAGTTTTTCCCCCCTACAAATTATGTAGGCTATCCGTATACTGTATATTATAGCTGAATCACTGGATATTATTAATTAAATTCCATTTATTAGCTCTTAGTCATATACACTACAGAGAGGAAACATAAAAACAAACAGGCCAGTGGTCGCAGGTTTAATCAGGGGAATACTGGACAGTCTTGTGGAGATGTACCAACTATATTGATCAGAATTACACCGACAAAGACAAGCAACGCCCGGGACAACCAATAAAGAGCTATAGGGGCTTATGTTTGTTTACATGCGGTTGGAGGAATGAATGGCAAATGGACGGATGCGCAGAAACGAGATTTTCTCGGTTTGCGAATAAATAATTTTTTTTTGTTTTGTTAGAAATTATGAATTATTACTGTTTGATAAGGCACTTGAAATGTGTTAACACTGCTTACATTAATTAACTTCTTTTATCTATTTTCAGGAGATCAAAGGTGTATTTTCGATATGCCATATTGTAACAACTGTGATCTTTGGATTTATCCATGGAAAATTAATGATCATATAACTAGAATATGCCCCATGGCAATTATTTCTTGTACATTCTGTGGGTATATGTCTCCAAGATATATGGTAAGTTTTGTTTTTTTTTAATTAGCCTTGATTACTGCAATTCTAAATAATTACAAAAAACTAGAGGTGTAATGTCTGGTAACTGGATTCAGCACTGTGATAGCATTGAATTTATTCATCTACTGTCTATAAGACGCGTCAGAATTTTGAGAGAAAAAAAATTGAAAAGGTTTAATTGCAAATATATTAGAAATGTAATATTATCAAAAATGTGACACCAGGGCTTCCTTCCGTCAAAGACATAAGAATGGTCCTTCGTATCCGTGATCGATAGCTAAAGTCCTCCCGCCCACCAACAGACAACCTTGAGTGCCAGAAGACATTGCCTAATAATAAAATAATTAAAATTGCGGTTTATGAAAGATAAAATAATTTAGAACAACTTCCTTCCTAAAGCGGACCGGGGCTTTTCGACGTTATGTCTTGGTCACTGGATAGAAGTAACACGAAGGAAGGTAGTGGAATTTTAAAAAATTAGAGATAATAATCTCTATTTAATACCTTGGCGCATGCGCGCAAATGACCACGAATCCGAGATGAGATATGGGCTACGTATATTAATGGAATTCTCGTGTAACTTGATTTCCAGTTTCAGCGATTAATCATTTAGTGTAGTTCCGCTGTATACTAAGTATTTTGGACTCGTCAAATAAACAGGTGTGATTTTTGTTGACTGCATGAAACGCTAATTCCGATGCACCTGCACTAGACGCACATACTGGGGGTAAATGTTATTTCACTCTTACATCCATCGTACACCATGTCGAGCCTTGATAAGATGAATCACATTCCCTACATTGTGATGTATACTACACTGGTGTGCAAAACTTAAGGACCAAAGCTATTTCTAAAGGTTACAACCACAAAATCTTTATTTAAGGTATTCTTTACTGATGAGAGTAGATTCAGTCTCAGCAGCGATTCTGGACGTCAGCTAATCTGGTGAGAGGTTGGCACACGGTGTCACCCCGCAAACATCACCGAAAGGGATCAATATGGCGGTCGAGGTGTTGTCGTCTGGGGAGGCGTTATCTTGGATGGACGTACACAACTCCAGATACTGAAAAGCAGTACTGTAACCAGTGCATGCTACTGTACTGAGGGACTCACATCTAGTGAGTATGGGCTTGGCCCACCCAGGGTTCTGAGCTGGATATCATCATTCTTGGTGCACGCGACTGTACTGCGTAATTCTTCCCCATGTGCGTCTGTTCTGAGGTGCCATTGGCCCCGAGTTCGTATTTATGGATGATAATGCTACACCCCATCGCACTGCAGCTGTTGTTATGCTTTTGAAAAGTGAGGACATTGTTCGTATGGATTGGCCTGCCCGTTTCGTCTATCAAAATCCCATCGAGCATATATGGGACGCTCTGGGGAGACGCCTAGCGGCACTTCCACACCCACCAGAAAATGTTCACCAGCTGAAGATAGTGCTGACAGAGGAATGGACGATGTTACTGCAAGAACTTATCAACAGCATTGTTCTAAGTATGAACAAGCGGTGCAAAGCCTGCATCGACATTAGGGGTGGCCATATCTTCTACTGAGTTCCAGCTGTTCTCTTTGTTCATCTTTGGCAGTGGTGCAACCATATCATATATGCATCTGGGGCTGATGCCCCAGGTGCAGCATTTCAAGGGCACGTGCGACCTGTTATATATTTTAAATTCCTTCATTTTTGATTTAATAACAGTCGGACCTGTATTTAACGAACTTCCTCATAGCGAACATTTTGAATTCCTTTTGGTAATTACATTTAAAAGTTTCTGTAGAATGACGAATTACGAGAGACTTAACTGTGTATGCGTTGTTTCCACAGCTGACCTTTATGCAATTTAAGCAATTAGAAGCAGGAGCAATATAGCCTTAGTTGCTAATGCTCCTAAAAACCAAACAACAAGTAATTAGAAAGCGCAGTTAAAGGAATTACTCTAAATAAGCCTACGAGGCTGTGAAAACTCATTAAATAATTAGACTTCACACCAGCCAGTACTTGAAAATATTTTAATACTGTAACTAAAAACACTGTATTTACAAAAAAATGATTAAAACTAGTTTAAAATATTTAAAATATATAAATAAAAACAATTAAAATATGACTGAAAACAGATATTAAAATATACCGTAACAACTGTAGCTTTCGGAGATGGCAGTCTCCTTTCTCAACAGCGTACATTTTGCTGGATGCCACATCCTTAAATAGCAGGTCCACAACATTCCTCACATGGTTCCCCAGGAATGTGATTGGTATTTCCCATTTGCGCACCAGAACCGGAAATGGCTCGGGAGGACGCTACTCAAAACCGTTCATGTCCCAAGACAACCGTTTCAAAAGGGAGGGTGTAAACGTACACCTTATCTCTATTAATGGTATTACTGGCTGCCCCAATGCGTAAGCTCTCAAGCCATTTACGGTAGCAGAACCCCTGTGCATGATTTGTGATGACAGCATCCACTGGGGAGATCTGATGTTGCTTCTCCCAGAAATGCTCTGCCACAGCAGACTTGCGTAATTAGCAGTCTTTATTGCATTCATGTGTTTCCCTAGCCGGTCCTTAATTCGCCGCCTCGTCTCTCCCACATAACATTCCTCACAATCTGGGCATTTAATTTCATAAACTATATGAATATATTTTTAATTAAATGCCCGGATTGTGACGTGTTATGTGGGAGAGACGGGGCGGCGACTTAAGGACCGGCTGGAGGAACACATGAATTCAATAAAGACTGCAAATTACGCAAGTCTGCTGTGGCAGAGCATTTCTGGGAGAAGCAACATCAGATCTCCCCAGTGGATGCTGTCATCACAGATCATGCACAGGGGTTCTGCTACCGTAAATGGCTTGAGAGCTTACGCATTGGGGCAGCCAGTAATACCATTAATAGAGATAAGGTTGTACGTTTACACCCTCCCTTTTTGAAACGGTTGTCTTGGGACATGAACGGTTTCGGGTAGCGCCCTCCCGAGCCATTTCCGGTTCTGGTACGCAAATGGGGAAATACCAATCACATTCCTGGGGAACCATGTGAGGAATGTTGTGGACCTGCTATTTAAGGATGTGGCATCCAGCAAAATGTACGCTGTTGAGAAAGGAGACTGCCATCTCCGAAAGCTACAGTTGTTACGGTATATTTTAATATCTGTTTTCAGTCATATTTTAATTGTTTTTATTTATATATTTTAAACTAGTTTTAATCATTTTATTGTAAATACAGTGTTTTTAGTTACCGCATTAAAATATTTTCAAGTACTGGCTGGTGTGAAGTGTAATTATTTAATAAAAGGGATTACTGTTCCACAATGTCAGTGACACGTACCGAGAAGTCATGCTAATCAACTGCTTTCAATAGCCAGTCAAAAGATTAAGGCGTATTCCCGACACGGATAATAGTTTCTGGTCAACTTGTGTTCTTCGTTTAAAATAAAAATTTTATTAAAAGAAATACTGCATTATCTTTGTACATGCTACTTATGATTCCAGATATTTTTGTGAGAGTGAAAAAAAATTAAAAATGCGGGATTATAATCACTTACGGAAAAAATATCAGGGAGAAAATGTGTTTTAAAAATTTCGAAAATAACAGAGAAATCCAATTATAAAGTATAGCCCGTTTTGTGACGTCACACCTGAGTTTTTTGGTTTGTCCTCCAGTGGTTAGCACTGGAGGACAAACAAAATTTTTGAAATATCTGTTGATATTTCAAAAGAGATTTGAAAAAAAAAAAAAAAAAAAAAACCCTCGATTTAACGGACTAATAGGGGAGAAGAGGTGTCCGTTAAATCGAATGTAACCTGGTGGGGGGGGGGAAATATTTTTTTATTGTTCTTAATGTTAAAAAAAAACTTTAATATAATATATGGTACTGTACAATATAAAATTATGTTACAATTTGGCCTTTGATTTACGGATATCAGAAACAGTTTGTTTTTTTACGGCATAAATTTCACAAACAGTGCTACTGAGACGCCTTGTTCTAATTTCTGTCCCACATTTAAGTTCACACGCTTTCTTTTAATTCCACTTGCGCCATTTTAAATTGTAAGGATTGCAAAATTATTTAATAAATAAAGTCAGAAATCACAGAAACGCTCTGTATACAACCTGACCGCACGATAGCTTGGGGGCAGACTGAGATCGAAACAAAGCGAGGCAGTAGACCTGCAGTTTAGTGTCCCTAGTCACTTCAGCTAGCAAGTCACCACCTGCTGTTATCTGTAATCTGGGGAAAACAGCTACCTCAACAACATTATTTCAAAACAATAATGGAAATAGGTAATTATAATTAATTAATTAAATAATACCGAAGTTTAGATTAATATGTGCATTACTGTATTATTATTTGTCCGGTATATCGGGGATATGCCGAATCCGGTATATCCGTTAAATCGAGGGTTCAGTGTATTATTTTATTAATAAATATATGAAAGTCGTAGACCGTTGGAACAGTAATTTTTATAAATTCACAAAGATTACAGAGACTTAGCAAGGGGTTGCAAAGGGGGGGGGGATTTACCTCCTCTGTGCCCTCTGAGCTTCAGGGGCTAAAACACATATATTACAATCATGGGCGCCAGGAAGACATGTTGCCCCTTGGCGTCGACGACCGTAGCTACTCTACTGAAAGATTGCCCATCTGCGTATAATGGGGGCATACTTATAACACTTTTGTCCCTGGCGTAGGATTGCCTGGTTTCGGCTCTAGCCTTAACTCCCCTATACGGTGTCCGATCCTGGTAACAAACCGGAAGCCACTGCTTATACTAGTTTTCTTTGGGCACTATTCTGAATTAGCATCAGTAATACTTCCACTCTCTTCCAAACGCGTGCCACAAACAGTCATCATCCATTTACTGTCAAAATCCAAACTTACAGATCCAACCTTTCATCTTCCTCGTTTCTTCCTTCTGCTTTTGTATTCTCATATATTTTCCGAGAATCGCAATCTACAGAATTTTTAATCCCAATGTTAACAATTTTGTTTTAACAGTATTCAACCTATGCTCGGTACTAAATACTTTAGATTCTAATATCTTTAGTGTTTGGAGGTGTCTTAAAAAAAAAAAAAACACAACTTGATGGACATGATATTCCGAACACAGGAATACCATGTCCATCAAGTGAAGTTTCACCTTTCTAGGGCTATTATTTCTAGGTAAGGGTACGAACTTTTTGATACCCCCCCCCCTCGTATGTCTTTAACTTCGTGCTTAATTTTTGCTGCACGATCACGAAGAGGGTCATTCTCAAAAAAATATTCAAGTGCTTGGTCAATTTTCTCTAGGCTTCCTTTAATTTTCAAATCTTTATCCTTTGGTGATTCAATAACGTCATCATTTTCGGTTTCCTCTTCTTCTGTGGGTAGTTGGTCTAATTCTGCTAGCTCCTCATTTGTAAGTGGTTTTGAGCTTGATTCAAGCAATTGTGCAATAATCCCATCATTAACTTCGTAGAATCCCGCTTCTTTTGCAAGACTTACAATTACATTTTTAACCCGGTCACATTGCATTCTTCATATTCACGAACAGCATCGGGATATAACTTTTTCCATGAGCTATTCATTAATCTACACAAAATTTCTTTCCAAGCTTCTCCAATCATTTTTATACTGTGCAGAATATTAAAACTTTTCCAAAACTGCTTCACGTTATTTTCATTGCTTGTATACCAAATGCCCTCTGTAGCCAAGCTTAGGGCGGAGGGAATAGGGCTTCCGTGAGGTAATCCATGGTTGTTTTTCATCCAAACGGCCTGAGGACAAAGACCTGTACAAACGTAGGATACATGATGTCACATTAGGTTGGCCAAGTCGGTAGTGGTTCCCACAAAAATGTGCCTTCGTGGGTAGCACAGTTGATGGAATCGCCGTTTTCCCCACACCGGGTGGAAAAGTCCCCAGTTCGAGTTCCGTCGATGACGTGAGGAATTTTTATGGGCCTTTTTCACAACGTGGCCGAGTTAGTCGGTCTCAAACTCTATTAAAACAATATCAAAAAGATTTATAAATTAAAATTTTAATAGCTCGACCATAGGATTGAAAAATAGCGAGACAGTAAATAGATCCTTTGTTATGAAAGATTGGAGATTCCGACAGAAATTTTTAACTTAAAATAAAACTTCAATATGAATACCAGCATTCTTAGCATAATCCAAAAATTTCGAGAAAAGGCATTGATTATTTCCTATAAAAATTATCTCTAAACACGCACGCATGAGCTGGCCTCTTCGTTACTGCAATAAGATTTTCATCTCCCTCCAGAATCTGGTTCTAAAATTAGGCATCGAGCTTGTTGAAAAGGTCCGAAGACGAGAAATGTGCGTAGTGAGATCGGCCAAAAGGCGTCCATATCTGGAAAGACTTCGCATATGTGGATTGCAGAGCTTGGCAACACTAGTCACCTTAGATGAGATCTAAGCGAAGTTTATAAGGCTCTGAGAGGGGACAGTAAAACGAATGAAAGTAAAATTTTCACTATTTAAATGATTCTAGAACTAGACTCCATAAATTCGAATTATGGAAAAAAAGGTTTTCCTGGATTGAAGGAAGGAAGTTTTCTTTTAACCAGCGAGTTGTGAATTGTTGAAATAAGTTGTCTCCGTGGGGGTGATTTAGGCTGACAGCTTGGGGAAATTCGAAGGTCAGCTAGAGAGATACATGAGGAGCAGTGATATAGGTAGTTTATTAATTAATTATTTATTTTATTAATAATAATTATTAATATTATTTATTTTTATGGCTGGTGCACTAGCCTAGGAATTCCTTGCACCATAACTAATAATACTAATACTGAATTCTCGGTTACATCATGGCGTACAAAATGTATTCGGCTTGTTTCAATGGTCCAAAGTTACTTGTTACTTGTAAACAGGATTCAATGAATAAAATAAATTATTATTGAAATAAATATTTTATTTAATAAAAAGGAGTTATTTATGTCAATATGATTTTTAATTTTCTGGATGAATTGGAATGTTATAGATGAAACATTAAAAAAAATATATATATATATAAATTGCAGAATGCTAAGCACAGTTCTCATTCACATTTATTGAATGTCTTACCAATGGAAATTTTTGCTTTATATGGGTTATAAAATGTTCTTAAACTTGTCAAATCAAAGTTAATTTATAACGAACAAAATTACTGAAGTATTTTCTTGTTATCACTTACGAAGTCCTGTTTAAATACAAATGTTTGTTTTTTAGTTGCTGAATATGGAATTAATGGTAAATGTGATTTAATACAAGTTAGAATGTATTTTATTTTGATTTCTTTAGCATCACGAAAATATTTGTCCGTTTATCCAAATTGGCTGCCCTTTTTGCACTTCTCAAGTTTATCGTAGGAATTATGAGGATCATGTAAACCTCAGATGCCCGCATCGATTAGTGAACTGTCACTATTGTGGAGTGGAAATTCGAAAGGCAGAAATAAATGTAAGTTGAAAGAGGCATTATATCATCATTTATTTTAATAGAATCAGTTGTAATACTTGTTAAATTTTCTTAATAATTTGAAATGCAATAGCTAAGTAAACATATTCTTGTTATTTATTTAATGGGAACCCTTGGAAGACCATTTATATTCGAATGGCAAATCTAGCCCTTGGTATTGTAGACCGTTAAAAATATCTAAAATGGGTTGCGAGATTAATAGAACTGATAAATGGGCTTTGCAGGGGAGTTCCTAGGGAATGTGGCACTAGAGTGCCAATCGCAATTTTCTGCCCCCTCCTTTAAATTTTCTTCATATGTGTATGTAAGTTTCAGGTTTTCAGGCGTCCCTTGAACGTTGGCACCCTGGTGCAATGCACCCTCTGAACGGTTGCCCCTGGGTGTATGATGTTATTATTGGCCTACTTGGATCGACTGGTAGGAATTAAGTGCAGCTTCTTAAACCTACTGATGACCTGCAGTTTGGCATCACATTAAAGTTCGACAACTCCAGAGGGGATCGGTTGGTTTGTAAGGAGAAACTTCACTGTAACCTGTAGATCAGAAACTCTCTCTGTTCCTCCAGTTAAAAAAAAAATCTGTTGGCATTAAATTAACATTTGCCTTCTTTTAGAAGGCAAATGTTAATTTAATCTCCTGAAATGCAACCCTGCCTCGGGTGTATCAAGATTTGTCAAATAATACTAGCCAACGGTGATCGTGTAGTAAGAAACTGCACGTTAATGCGTTAATTGGCAAAAATTAACAAGACTGCCTCCATTGGCAAAAAAAAAAAAAAAAAAAAAATATATATATATATATATATATGATTTGTAAAATTTGGCACCCCTTAAAGAATGGCGTTCCGGTCAAGGGCCTGCTAGCCTGTGCCTTAATCCGGCACTGATTAGCCAAATTACAACCCAATGCAATGGTGGTAACCAAAGAGACAAAATGAAATAAAATTGTGATAATAGGAAAAAGATAAAGCCACGCTTGCTCTCAGAATGGGATGGTTCCACGATTTTTTAAAGAAAGAAATAAAGGAATATGCCAGGGAATAATTAAGCTTTATTCATTATGTAGCCGTAAAAAAAAAAAAATAAAGTGGGATACTATAGCCCCTTTAGACCCAACAACTTCCCTCCCAAATGAGATGTTCCATCCCATACACCAACACGAGTGCCACTTTGCTGGATCAACGACTGAAATACGACGTCTTTTTGAAGAGGTGACGCTTGTGAATTCCGTCTTTAATTCTATTTATTGTTATTTTTATTAGGAGAGTTGCAGTCCCACTTTGGTGGGTATGAGGGTGCATCTCCTTTGGAGGGAAGGCATGTTTTTTTTTTTTTGTATTTCCAAGGGTGAATGTTGTCTTTTTCCTATTTTATGATTTTATTTCCCCAAAACCGTGATAAAACGTGAAATGGGATAAATTTTCAGCTGCAGGTTTTTCTCATAAATTTAAACCATAGTTATTTATCCCCCCTCAACACATGTTCCTGTCAGGAAATATCAGAGAAGTCGCTTCTCATTTAGCAGAAGGCTAAAGTTGTGTGTTCCCCCACCGAAAAGCTGTGTAGAGAGAGTTTTAAGATTTCAATTCGGTGTATGGGCAGAGGGAACAAATGCAGTGATTTTTTTTTTTGATGAAGCTTACATTCATATGGATGAAATTGTGAAGAAGCAAAATGGTAGTCTTCAGCAACAGACTATTCCTACCAGCTTCATGATAAAAGTAGGCCTGTCAAGGCCTATGTTTCTCATGAACCTAAATTGGTTCCTTCTCCAACGAAACTGATAACTCAGTGGTACCTGCATATACTTCAAAATGATTTCATTATAGCTCACGGCAACTCAGCGTTCCATTGACTCCCAGTGGTTTATGTAAGCTGGTGCCATGCCACATAATTTACAGCTAATGTTGCATGCTACTCTTAATCCTCGCATATTGCTGTTCCATTATCCTGATCGCCGAAACTACGGTTATTTTTGGCATCTCTAGCAGGGTGTGTGTCAAGAGCTAAAATGTGCCCAGGGAAGACAGCTTCACTGAATGTCCCCCTCCCATACAGTTCCCGTTTTTTTATACCTTTGTCATTGATCAGGTGTCCCGAATGCCCTCTAACTTGATGTCTTGGTGGGCTGCCCTTTTTCTCCCAGATGCTCCTGGTTCTGAGTACAATCTGGAATTCGCATAACCTTCTTGTTGGATTTCTTGAAAGGGTTGTTCTGAAGGAAACCTTTTACTTTTGGACTTGAAAGCCATTATTGTTCAGTTATGTCGTAAAATGACGATGACATTACTTAACACAACAACAATACGTCATTACAACATTGGTGTGCCCCTTCTGGAACGTGTTCATCAAAACGAAGGACATATTGAACATGTAAAACGAGAATGTTTTCCATGACTGTGAGCATGCAAATTCATAATGTTTTTACAATAAACATACATGTCTTAGGAAACATTTAAGTGTGACAACACTTTGTGTGCCATACTGTATGTAATTGAGTCTTATTATAATACTCTTTAATAAAAGATTCAGTAGGGTTCCATTAGAAAGATGGTATATATTTTGATTAATATCCCCGATTTTATGGCTGTAACAAGTACAGTAGAACGTCAATAATCCGAACTAATTGGGACCGGCAGGTAGTTCGGATTTTCGAACTTATCAAAAATATTCTGGAGACTAAAAAATACTTTAGTAAGTTTAGAAATAAAAACGCTGGCTTTAAAATCTGAGGGGAGGGATCGCCTAATTTTTTATTAAAATCCAGCGCCTTTTCGCACAACAACTAGATATGGATTCTTCTAAAATTTTGCTGATGAAGACCCGCTTTCTCCCTAAAGTCTGTTTAAAATCCACATCTTCGATTTAATTGGTAAAAATTTCTGCTTCCTTCCAAAAGACAAAGAAAACTACAGTATAGTAAAATAAAATAAAATAAAATGTAAAAACTCTGCTCAGAATCTTTTTACTTCGTATCTCGTTTGCCCGCGTATCGTGTTAGTTGCGATTTCTGCCTGTTTTGTTATTGATTGACTCTTATCTTTTTTTACTGCTTTAGATTTTACAACCCTCTCCCCCAAAAATTTCAGTGAACAGAAATATCAGATTACAGAGTGCGTTGAATAACAGATTACAAAGTGTTATGTTTAGTTAGTACTGTATGTATATGTACGTAAGCGTAAATTTTTATTTTGGTAACCTATGGATAATATTCCGATTTTCACATATCGTTTAATTTTCTAATTGGTAAGAGGGTAAAAAAATGTGTAAATTTGTGCTTTATTCTTCATTTTCATAGCTTGTGGATAATTTTCTTTTTTCTTCCGATTTTCGCTTATTTATTACAATTGCTGTTTAATAGAATCAAAATTCAGTTCGTAAACGTGATCACAACAAATGGCGCTTACCATTTTACATCAAGCCAGCATAAAAAAAAATAATAATATAATAATAAATAAATAAATGCTGGCTCATTCGGATTTCCGATGCGCTACTGTATTAGAAATTCGTATATTTGTTCCTAACTGCCTGGCTCTTGTGGTTATGCAATTAAGCACACCATGGCTAATGAATGTCCTTTCACCAGACCTGGATGACAAGACCCTAAGCCAAAGAATATGAAGAGGCCCCAGAATATTTAATTATACATTCTGATCTTCACAGAAAGAAACAGGGAAGGCTCTTCCCTGGGATAAAGGCCCCCTCAAGCCATGCTTATTTGGCTCAGCCTTTGGTAGTTGTTTATTTTTCAAATGTGTGTTAACTGCCTAATGCCATGAGGCATCACTAAATTATGTCTGTAATTGAATGTATTCTTCGATCGATTTTGTCATTTGCTGGATGAATAATCTGAGCTTCTGGGGGGGGGACTAAAATGTAACCTTTCCTTGAAACCAACCGAGTCATGTTGTGAAAAAAACCATAAATTCCTTGTCATTGTTCGGATTTGAATATAGCTCTTTTCCACTCACCGGGAGGATGATGATCAGGGGCCATCCTAGGATTTTCTAAAGAGAGGGGACTAAATCAGTGTTCTGGGGAATTATTAAGCTTTTTTTCATCATGTAGCAGCAAAAAAAAGTTGTTCTACAGGGTAGCATGTTTTATTCTGCTAGAAACCCAGGTATGCAAACAGCAAATCATCCATAAAAGATTTTCAATTTACAGACACATTACATATATATATATTTTTGTTAGTTGTTGGTGCATCGGCTTCTGTGGCCATAATGCACCTCCCAAGGTTTTCGCACTACTCTGATCCAAGCCTGAGGCCGGATTCGATACCCGTGACCTTTGGGTTGCCAGGCAGGCACCATACCCACCCGGCTAGCCCGGTTGGCAGACACATTATATACCTTGTAGTATGGCTTAAGTTGCTGATACTCTTAAAAACCTACTATAACCAGCTTGGGACTGACCATAATGGTGATTATATCCAATGTGCTACCTGCGAGTACAACCAGGGTAGCATTACTTTTCCTCAAAAAGGGGAAGGGGGGAATTTTTCAGTGAAGAAACAGGCAAACTGGCCATAGAATTTACAAATGCAATTTGCTTGGAAAAGTGTATGAACCAGTTCATTTGGTGATTAGACAAATCAATTCATGTAATTTACGAACATTATTAAATCAACTTATTAGGTATATTACCATGAAGAGTTAAATGCAATTAGTTAATAATTGCATTTGATATGAAACGGAGCCGGAAACAAAAGCTATATTAATCTTTTCTGAATATTAAATTGCCATGAAGCTGTTGTATTCCTAGCAATAATCAGTGTTAGGTTAAAATAGATCTTCACATAATGAATGCTGACTAAAATAATGAATAATATCTATTTTATTTCCAACCTTGTTTTATAACAAACACAGTTATTACTAATCGCATCAGGTGCCTCCATAGCCAGGTGGGCAAGAGCAGCAGTGTGTAGCACACGCTTCTTGATTAGACCGGGGTTCAAGCCCGTGACTACCGAATACGGAGGATGTGGAAAGGTCAGGGAATGACCACTGCATATCCCCGGAGCAATATGGCCTTAGTTACTAATGCTCCTAAAAAAAAAAAAAACCAAACGAAACCCAATCTTCGGCAAATTCTAATGCTCGCTATAAAGGTTATATTTTTACTTCTCCAATCTCGAACTTTTTTTGGTAGGTTAAAGAAACATCTTCAGGGATATCAGTTTTGAATCCAGTGTGGATGTTCAATGTGTAGCAGAAGCATGGTTAAGGCAGCAGTATGCAACTTTGTATTGCAGGTAGAGAAAGATTGGTTGTGCAGTGGCACTGATTTTTCTGGATATCAGAGTTATGGCAAGTCCTGGAACAATGCAACTACTTTGGTCAAGGATCCCGCTACCTTATTTATATACCAGGAGGCATGCAGTGGTATCTGGGCCCAGATGCATGGTTGGTTTTGAGCTTCCCAATTTTTTGTTAAAGTTATTTTATAGATATGCTTTTCCCCCTTGTGTTGAGGCTAGGGCACTCTCCCCCTATTTTGCATGAACCTGCCTAAACCCAGCATTGATATGTTAAGTGTCTAAATAAATTGCAGATTATGTGGAAAAGCAGTGATGTGTATGGCCATCTGTTTTGTTCAATGCAGTAAAGAAGTTTGTTGATAAAAGGTAGGGAACTATTTTAATACATCCGAAGCTGCATTTAATATCAGTAGGTATAAAATGATGCAAGGAAGCAAGCTTATACAGCATCAATAGGGCAATGAATTTTTTGTGGGGCTTGAAAAATTCATGTTCTGCAAATTGTTTTTTTCAGGGTTCCACAAATTTTTATTTTTCTAAAAATTTTGTGACGTGACAATTTTTGTTTTAAATTTTCTGCAGCAGCAGATCAAGGGGAGGGGTGATCACAAAGTAGTACAGGGTGTGTGATAAATGACTCCCTATTTTTAAATTATTGTAACTTATTTTTAAGCCAATTTTAATGAAACCAACGTTAAATGATTCATTGTTGCTTATGTAGCATCGGCCAAAAAAAAAAAAAAAACAACCATTTCACACATTCATTCTCTAAAAGTTTGTCTAGTTCCTCCTTGTATTTATTTAAGCTATCAACTTCCACAATGACAGATGGAAGTTTGTTCCAGCTATGAACAATGTGCTGGCTAAAGGAAAATTTCCACACATCTATTCCAAAACTGTCTTTCCTCAATTCAAATATATGCCCCCTGAGGTTCGTAATCTGAGAAAGAGGCAAAATCCCATCAGAATTGAGCCTGCTCAAACTATTCAGGGCCTTATACACCTAAATCAGATCATCTTGCAGGTACCTAGTCTTCGGATGCTGCGATTTGCAGAATTTAAGCCTTTCTTGGTATGAGGACCCTTTTGTTCCCCTCACCAATCTTGTTGCCCTTCTCTGTACTCGCTCACGCAACTCTACATCCTTCCTAAAATGAGGCTTCTAGACCTGTACTCAGTACTCAAGGCATGGCCTGACCATTGTATTATACAAAGGGATAATCACCTCCTTTTCTCTACTAGCAAAATTCCTGTATATCATTGATGATACCCCATAACCTGCTGTGGCAGCCTGTCTGCACTGCTCAGGAAACTTCAGAGCATGGATGGAAAAATCTGACTTCACAATTATTCCCAGGTATTTTTCATTCTGTACCACCCTAAGTGTAGTACCACACAGTTGGTATGTTTCTCTGGGGTTACTTCTAGCCATATGCAGTACTTTGCATTTGTCAATGTTAAACTTCAGTTGCCTTTTCTCAACCCATCTGCCCAACTTTTCTTGATCCTGTTGCAGTAGCACACTGCCATTACTGTCATTAACAGCCCTGCAAATCTTTGTATCATTTGCAAACTTGGACATTAAGCCTAATATACCTTCATCAACATCACTGATAAATATACAGAACAACAGTGGGTCCAACAGCGAACCCTGGGGGACTCCACTAATAACATTAGTCCACGAAGAGCAGTGTCCATTGATTACCACTCTCTGTCTTCTACCACTCAACCATCCTTTTATCCATTGTAGCAATTTGCCCTTAATACTGTACTGCCCCAATTTGTACAGTAGTTTTCCATGTACAACAGTATGTAAGAGAGGGCCAAAATTGCAGCCTGTTACAGGGTTTGGAGATCTGTTATAAGAGTTAAAAGGTTGTATATAGAATCCATGCAATGCTGGATGCAAAAACAATAAAAAAATTGCCATCAGAAGTTAATGAGAACAGGCTGAGTAACTTATAGGAGAACAGGAACACCAGACAACATTGTGACAGTAACTGAGATGTTCTCAAGAAGATTACAGAAATCAGTGCATGAAGGAGCTCATACAAGTGGACTCTCCTATTATGCAGTTGTGACCATTGTCAGGAAAGAACTGTCTTTCAAACCATGGAAGCCATATTTCGTTCAGCAGTATTTTCCTGATGACCGTGAAAAAAAGGATGGAATTTTGCAGAAATTTCGTTGGAGTGAAATGAGGCATGGCCAGAGCTGTCTGATGACATTGTTTTGAGTGACAAGGCTGTGATTCATGTTGGCAGTTTTGTTAATTGGCACAACTGCGATTATTGGGCAACAGAAAATTCAGAAATGCTTAGGATAATCCAGAGAATTTAGTCTGGTATGGCATTGCATAATTCATAGTTGTTGGACCATTCATTCTATGAGACACAATAAATGCTAAAAGATACCTAGAAATATTGCAAGACTGTGTAGCTAGTTATTTTACAGTCGACAACATTGAAACTTAATTTTATGCAGAATGGTGCACCCCTTCCCTTTCACAATGATAGTCATATGCAGCTGCATAAGTATCATTTCCCAGAGCAATGGATTGGCAGACGTGTGTTTGAATGGTCTGCCTGCAGCCCGGATCTAATGCTTTGTGATTTTTTTTTATTTATTTATTTTTTGTATGGTGATGGGCCAAGGAAGAGGTTTGTTGAAAAAAAAAAAAAGACATGCAACTTGAACAAACTAAAAGCAACAATCACCAAAGTGCTCAAAAGATGTTCCATTTAACTGTTTGCAATCAGCATTAGCATTAATAGAGGCACATAATGCAAGAAAGCAAGTTTATATAGTATCAGCCAAAAAAAAAACCTTCCCATTTCACTGATCCATTCATTCCAAATGTTTGTCTAGTTCTGCCTTGAATTTATTCAAGCTATCAACCTCCACAACAACAGATGGAAGCTTGTTCCAGCATTCAACTACCTGCTGGCTAAAAGGCAAACTTCCAAACATCTGTTTTACAACTGTCTTTCCTTAGTTTGAATCTATGCCCCCCCTCAGGTTTGTAATCTGAGCAAGAGGAAGAATCCCATCAGTATTGAGCCTGCTCAATCCATTCAAGGCCTTATACACCTCAATCAGATCGCCTCGCAGGTGCCTAGTTTCCAGAAGCTGCAATTTGTAGAACTTAAGCCTTTCTTCATAAGAGCACCCCCTTTGTTCCCTTCACCAGTCTTGTTGCACTTCTCTGTACTCGTTCTAGCAACTTACATCCTTCCTAAAATGAGGCTTCCAGACCTGTATGAGTATTCAATGTGTGGCCTGACTGTTGCTTTATACAAGGAAATAATCACCTCCTTATCCCTGCTTGCAAAATTCCTGTATATCATTGACAAGACCCCATGACCTGCTCTGGCAGCCTGTCTGCACTGCTCTGAAAACTTTATATCTGACTGCATAATTACCCCCAGGTCTCTTTCATTCATCACTACCCTGAGTGTAACACCACATAGTTGGTACATTTCTCTCTGGGGTTACTGCTACCCATATGCAATACTTTGCATTTGTCAATGTTAAACTTCAGTTGTCACTTCTCAGCCCATCTACCCGTCTTTTCCAGATCCTGTTACAGTAGCATACTGTTATTGCTGTTATTAAGAAACCTGCCAACCTTTGTATCATCTGCAAACTTTGACATTAAGCTTGATATGGCTTCATCAATATCATTGATAAATATTCAAAACAACAATGGGCCCAACACCAAGCCCTGGGGGACACCACTAATAACATTAGTCCATGTAGAGCAGTACCCATTGATTACTACTCTGTCTTCTCCCACTCAACCATCCTTTTATCCATTGTAGCAACTTGCCCTTAATGCCATACTTCTCCAATTTGTACAGTGGCCTTCCGTGTGCATTAGTTAGTGTACCAGTTCATTTAAGGAAATGTGTTGAAAATGCTGGCATAACTATCGATGATCCTGTTCCAATTGCTGACAAACTGAATGAATATTTCATATCTGCCGTTTTGCATGAGGTTTTCAGACAGTGGTGTAGCTACCATGTAGGCAGGCAAGGCAATTGCCTCCGGGATTGGGCCCTTTTAGGGTCCCGGCATCTTTGGCTGTCTCCTGTTTTTGCAATTTTCATTAATTAAGTAGGGGCCCCGAACATGTTCTTTGCTTCCGGGCCCAAAAAAGGGTAGCTACGCTACTGTTTTCAGGCATGGAAATACAAGGAATATATTAAGTTATAACTGGGAACTGTTATAATTTTGTGATAACTGAGAAAAAAGTGGAAGAGAAATTGTTGAAGTTAAAAGTAACTAAAGCACCTAGGGGCTGGTGTGATTTATCCAATTGTATTAAAAGCAAGAGAGGTAAGCAAACCTCTGGCCATAATTATGAGAGCATCCAGGGGAACCCCAGAGGCTCACATCTGGTGAGTATGGGCTTGCAAACCCAGGGTCCTCAGCTGGATATCATCATTCTTCTCTTTCTTGGTGATTTCTTTCTACTTCTCTCTCTTTCTTTCTCAGGGTAACTCGGGATTTTTTTTTTTTTTTTTTTTTTTTGGCTAGTGCAGCATAAGCCTCAGGTTTCCTTGCACCATAGGACTACTACTAATAATAATAATAAGTCCCTATAGATTGGAGGGACTTCACAAAGGGTGTTTCAATGAGTGACATGTGCAATTATAGACTTATAAGCTTGATTTCTGTTCCAGGGAAAATAATGCAGTCATTTGTTATGTTTTGCAAGATAATCTTAACAGGAATGAATTATACTGAAATCACAGCATTGCTTTGTTAAGGGGATGATTATGTCCAACCAGTTTAATTAACTACTATGATACAGTAACAAAGGAACTGGACATAAACAATTTTGACATCATATACATACATTTCAGTGGAGCTTTTGATACTGTTCTACATGTAAGATTGCAGTAAAAATTGAAGCAGTATGGCATTTAGGGTCAAGTTACTCTATGGATTAAGGGATGGTTGAATGGCAGGAGACAGGAGTGTGGTTATTAATTGCGATTGTGTAGGGATTGCATTGGAATGGTATGTCAAAAGATGCTTAGTAAGAATGGAGGATGGTAGTTTAAAGGGTGTTTATTTTTGAACCAAACAACTGAGGTCATGAGGCACCTGTGTATAAATACTTGTGGGTTGCGTATATTGTGTTGTATGTTGCCTCATAAAAAACTGCAGTTACCAGGTGAGGGAAGGAACCAAACACCCACCTATAAAAATTCCTCCTTTGTGAAATGATTTAAACCATCTAATTTTCCACATGGCATGAATCCTAACCATGGTTCTATCTGAAAGGTTGTTAGTATGGAGACAAGGTGTAAAGAAATACTTTTTTTTTTTATGAGGTCTCTTGAAGTCCATGTTTCTGAAGTAGCTAGGATTGGTTCACAGGTTGACAAGGAAATTTATTAACACAAACTAGAAGAAAAGAAAAAAAAATTAAGGTTAACAGCCTTTTTGAAGCTATCAAAGTCCATGCTGTTCTAGCAGGATGGATTGTTTGAGGGTTGGCAAATCTGGTTACTCTTCCAGTAATTTTTTTCTAGCTTCACAACCCTTAAACCAATTCATGCTTCTGGAAAAGTAGGGTTCAAATGAGTAGGTATACTAAATGAG